>NC_086450.1:8759656-9060489 GCF_028390025.1 Pseudophryne corroboree | reverse complement strand
CCTCAGATACCCTCTCCCTGTAACACTCTGCTTGTCACCTTCTCCCCATCACCCTATGCCTCTCCCTGTCCCCATCTCCCAGTCTCCCTCGGCTTGTCGCCCCCTCCCCATCACCTTCTGGCTCTCCCGGTCACCCACTGCTTATCACCCTCTCATTTTCACACTCTACCTTTCCCTTTAACCCACTCTCCATCACCCTCAGCCTCTCCCTATTACCAACTTCTCCCTTTCACCTTCTCCCGGTTACCCTCTCCCTGTCACCCACTGCTTCTCTGTCACACCCTGCATACTACTGTGCTGTGTAATGTGAATAACGGACGCTACTGTGTGGTGTAATATGACTAACGGACGCTACTGTGCGATGTAATGTGAATTGGTACTATTCTGTGGCCGCGCCTCTTTCCCATGAAACCACACCCCTATATATTCCACTCAGGGGTGCCAAAATATATATTCGCTTACCAAAATTTTTTTGGTTTGGGCTGGCGGTGGCGGTGCTATGGGGGAGATGTCATGACGTCTCTCCCATAGATCCGAGGAGCGGGCAGCCAGGCGGAGGTCAGCGGTCCGGAAGCAGGAGCGGGGCTGGTGAGTATTGTGTGTGGCTTTTATTTTTATGTGTGTGTGAAGTGGCGCTACTTGGGGGCATCTTCTACTGGTGGCATCTGTACTGGGGGCATAACTACATGGGGCATCTGTACTGGGGGCAGCTTCTGCTGGGGGCATAACTACAGGGGGCAGCTTTTACTGGGGGCATCTGTACTGGGGGCATAACTGCAGGGGGGCATCTTCTACTGGGGGCATGAACTACTGGGGACAGCTTCTACAGAGGCATCTGAACTGGGGACATCTGTACTGGGGGCAGCTCTAAATAATTTAAATTGGGGATACTATTGGATGGCCACGCCCCTTTCTTTTTGGGACCACGCCCCTTTTTTCGCACGGCGCGCCTAGGCCGCGCACAATCTCTTTACAGCTCGGGGGAGGGGTGAGTTCCACCACCTCTCCAGGACCACTTTAAGCACTGGGTGAGATAGAACTCAATTTGTTCAGAATGTAAGGCCCCCACTGTCAATTGTACTGGAGGGGTCCGGTGAGTAATTACCCTATTTGAGAGTGGACCACCATCTAGTCCGTGCATAGTGATTGGTCTATCTAATTGGAGCTGCGGAACTCCCAAAGCTTGAGCCCAAGCAAGATCCATAAAGTTCCCGGCAGCTCCACTGTCAATTAAGGCTGAAACAAATGAACTAAGACTTCCAAAAGAAATTTTAACAGGAATTAACAAAGAATCATTTGAGGAGATTAACTGCAGACCCAAGTGAACCCCCTCACAATTCACTTGATCAGAGCATTTCCCTGTTTATTTGGGCAGTTACGCGCAACATGTCCCTTGCCACCACAATATAAGCAGAGCCCTGAATTTAACCTTCTGACTCTTTCTTCTGGAGACAGCCGGGAGAGACCCACTTGCATGGGCTCCTTGACGTCCTCAGGGAAAGCATACACACATGGACTAGACCTGAAATTAGCTCCTCTCTCAGCCCTCCGCTCTCGGAGACGACGATCAATCTTAATAGCAAGCTCCATGAGCTTATCCAGAGTCTCCGGAGCTGGATACTGAAGGAGACTATCCTTGATTACTTCAGACAGACTGAGGCGAAACTGACTGCGCAGGGCAGGATCATTCCAGCCACAGTCGTTCGACCAAAGGCGAAATTCTGTACAATATTTCTCTGCGGGATTTTTACCCTGTTTAAGTGCACGCAGGTGGCTCTCAGCCGACGCTTCCCTATCTGGGTCATCATACAAAAGGCCTAATGACTTAAAGAAGGCATCTACTGTTAGCAAGGCTGCATCGTCGGATTTCAACACAAAAACCCAGGTCTATGGATCGCCTTGAAGCAAAGACATCACTATGCCCACCCGCTGAGACTCAGTACCTGAGGACCGGGGCCTTAAACGAAAATAAAGTTTACAACCTTCCTTAAAATTAAAGAAATATTTTCAGTTACCCGAAAAGCGGTCAGGAAGGTGCATCTTTGGTTCAGGAATCATACCCGGGGAGGCTCGTAAAAGATCTTCCTGCAATCTCACCCGAAGGGTAAGATCCTGCACCATCTGAGTGAGTTCCTGAATCTGATTGGCCAAAAGCTGGCTGGGATTTTGTCCTAGCACTGCCGGATTCATGAGAACCAAATTTCAAGGCCACCCAGGAAAAAATAACAGATTTTTTTTTATTTATTTTTTTGCTTGGGCCGGTGATAATCCTACGTTCTCTCTGCTCCGAACGTAAGATACTGAGTGGGTAAGTCCCGAGCACAGGAACGTGACGCTGAAATAAGGGCGAAGTTTAGCAGTAACCCCTAGGACCCTAACTCCGTTGTTCCACCCCTCGTGGTCAGTCTACGCCTGCGAGACTATGTGTTCTTGGGCCCACGGCAGCCACGTTTGAAGGGCGGATTAGGTCTGCCCAACTCCGATGCCCCCCGGTCTTAGTATGAGACAAGGCGTAAACTAAGACTGGATGGAAACAAGGGGACCTCTAACTAAACAAAACACAGAGCTAGGGGTTACTGCAGAACTAAAAACTAAACGTATGTGCGGCACGGCCGCCAATGGAAAAGGCAACAAAGGTAACACTGTCCACCCCTACACGGCACCGTCGTGTACCGGGGAGAACAGCTGTGGCGGAGCACCTCCGCAAATACACCAGCAAAAGAATATAATGGAAACTCTTCGTCCAAGGCCGCAAGCTGCAGCAAAGGCCGCTACTCACAACACCGGGGAAACAACCGCAGGTGAGCAGGAACCTTGAGATCTTAAGACACAGGTTTCTACCAACAGGAAGGCCGGAAGGACCCCTGGAGTCAGCACCACAGGAACAAGGTAGACCGGACCACAGAACACCGGACAGGGAATTTCTCCAGAGCAGGAACAGCTCACAGGAAGCTATCACCGGCGTCTGTGTGAAGCACTGAGGGAGAATATAACAGGTCTCTGTACCAATGGCTGCAGAGAAGCTAATTAGAAAATGTCGTGCAGCTGCCCTGCTGCACGACCACACGCTGACAGGTGCTTGATTAATTGGATAGCAACGGGTAACGCGGTCCACCTGTGACATCCCCGTCACTATGGACCCGGCGGCTCAGCGCGCATGGCGTCCCGGCGTTGCCATGGACCCGGCGGCTCAGCGCGCATGGCGTCTCAGCATTTCCAGGCGCCATGCGGAGAACAGGAGGAGGAGGCGCGGCGGCTGTGACGCGCCGGGACCGTTGCTTAACAACGGTCGGGCGCTGGCGAGAGCCACCGCGCCTAACAATGGGCAGATATAAAAAGAGAGGTAAATGAAGACAGATGGAAATACAAAGGGGGAGAAACAAATGGCAGACACACAATGCACAGATACACAATGGCAGGGAGGCAAAGAGAGAAAGACGGAAAGACAGCTGTACATAGAGAATAACAAATGCACAAAGAAGGGGAAAGAAAGGAACAGACATACACAAACAGGAGACAGATGGAGAGAAAATGGTACAGAGGGAGGAAAAGAGGAGACACTGACACGGAAAGAGTAGAGGAGTGGCATAGTTACAGGGCGGAGTGGATGGCAAAGATAGAAAGAAAGAGAGGCTGGCGCAGACAGGACAAGGGCAGAGAGGCTGGCAGACAATGACAGAGAGGCTGGCGGACAAGGGCAGAGAGGCTGGCACAGACAGGACAAGGGCAGAGAGGCTGGCACAGACAGGACAAGGGCAGAGAGGCTGGTAAAGCCATGACAAGGGCAGTGGTTGGCGCAGACAGGACATGGGCAGAGAGGCTGGAGCAGACAGGACAAGGGCAGAGAGGCTGGAGTAGACAGGACAAGGGCATAGAGGCTGGCGCAGACAGGACAAGGGCAGAGAGGCTAGTGCAGAAGAAGGGAAGAAAGGCTGGTGCAGACTGAGGAAGGGCAGAGAGGCTGGCGCAGACAGGTCAAGGGCAGAGAGGCTACTGTAGAAGAAGGGAAAAAAGGCTGGTGCAGACTGAGGAAGGGCAGAGAGGCTGGCGCAGACAGGTCAAGGGCAGAGAGGCTACTGTAGAAGAAGGGAAGAAAGGCTGGTGCAGACTGAGGAAGGGCAGAGAGGCTAGTGTAGAAGAAGGGAAGAAAGGCTGGTGCAGACTGAGGAAGGGCAGAGAGGCTAGTGTAGAAGAAGGGAAGAAAGGCTGGTGCAGACTGAGGAAGGGAAGAGAGGCTGTTGTAAACAGTGGAAGGGCAGAAAGGCTGTTGCGGACAGGAACTGCAGAAACACTGGCACAGAAGCAGGGTAGAGAGGCTGGCGCAGACAGAGGATGGGTAGAAACGCTGGCGCAGACAGAGGAAGGTCAGAAAGACTAGCACGGTGAAAGGAAAGAAAGGATGGGCAGAAAAGCTGGCATTTAGAGGATTGACAGAAAGGTTGGCATCTACAGAGGAAGGTCAGAAAGGCTGGCGCAGCAGAAGGGAAGAGAGGCTGGCACAGAGGAGAGGATAACAGCAGAAGGCTGGCACAGAGGAGAAAAGTGCAGAGAGAGTCTGACATGGGCAGTAACAAAAAAAGAGAGATTTAAAAAAAGTACAGGAAGAAACGTACATGTTACAGGAGAAGCTGACATGAGATCAGCGACAGGCAGCAGAGTGTGGTATCCTGAACGAGGCTGAAGTTAGATTCTTATTCGGCCAGCTCAGCCTTGTGTATCCTGTCACATTACTGTACTTCCGTCATCTGGACAGTATTTCAGTTTTCTACAGGGGTCACAGTATATAAGCCATCGGGAGCCGCAGCAGCGTGAGACATATACAGGAGGGGAGGGGGAGCGGAGCAGGAGACACCTTGTGGAGAAAGAAGCAGCCCGGCCACTCCTGCTAACACTCTCAGCGTCGGGCAGCTTCTTCACACTGTCTCCTGACTACCCGCTGTGGTGCACAGCTCAAATTTAGGAGGGAGAGGGGAACGGGACTGCGGCGCTGGGCACTTCCGGTGTACAGGGGCGTCCTGCACCTGCGTGCTATGTCAGCTCCGCATCCGTACCTGGTGGCATATTGGCGGCAATGAATCGGCGCAGGGGTTGGGAATGAATTCGGCGCGGGGGGGGGGGGGGTTCTGGGTACTCAAAAACTTCCCCTGCGTGCGCCACTGAAATTGCAATGTAAAACTAAAGCAGCCAGTATTTACTCTGCACAGAAACAAAATAACCCCCCCCCCATCTAACTCTCTCTGCACATGTTACATCTGCCCCACCTGCAGTACACATGGTTTTGCCCATTAGAGAAAGATTTTGCTGTTGCAATCAACCCTGAATTAGGCCCAAATGACCCCGTTGAGTAACTTTGAGTAAACAGAACGCTGGATATATATTAAGATACAAATTTTTAAAAAGTTACTGCGTAGAATTTTACTCATTTTTTATATGATTTAATTTTCAAATTTCCATGAGGAATTTATTTGCGTGTACATGAAGAATAAACCTCATTAAGAGAAGACGTTTATAAACGTTGCCATCTGTGTATACGTGTCTGTATGGGATGTAGTTTATATACCAGTGGTTGGGATTCCAGCGGTCAGAATACAGACGCCTGAATCCCAACTGACAGAAATCGGCTGGGGGGCCAGAGCTGTTCCATGACACCCACAGAGTGGGAATAGATCCCCTGTGGTGAGTGCAGTGTGACAAACGTAGCGAGCCCGTAGTGTGGCAAGCGCAGCAATTCCGCAAGGGGCTTCGATGGGCTCACCCCCCCCCCCCCCCACCAGCATTCTGTTGGTCAGGATCCCGGCGTTTATTTTCTGATCGCCAGGATCCCGACTGCCAGGATAGCATAACCAATGTGTCTGCATGAGGGCAATGATGGAGCAGGACATACGCTGAGCTGATGACTGTGACACCTCTCTTACCCTGTCCTGATGGAACGTCTAGATGAACAACATGAGATTACGTACACCAGACACATTGGGGGACATTTACTAAGCAGTGATAAGAGCAGAGAAGTGAGCCAGTGAAGAAATTGCCCATGGCAACCAATCAGCACTGAAGTAACATCTACAATTCGCATACTATAAAATGATACAGAGCTGCTGATTGGTTGATGGAGAAATTTCTCCACTGGCTCCCTTCTCCGCTCTTATCACTGCTTAGTAAATGTACCCCAAACAGTGTAGTCACAGATACATTATCTTCAGGTTAGTTGGAGGCTTACAGGATTGAAAAAACACACATAAATAAGAAACGTGATATTCAGAATGAAATTAAAATGACAGATTTTATTTTTCTGCTGGTTTAATACATATGGTGGACACGTCTGAAGGAGCCAATCCTGGGGCTGGTGGCTCCCCAGTCAGTGTATCTCCGGTACTCCCCTGATCTCAGGTAGTACTGACGTCCCCGGTAGTTGGGCTCCTCATAGAACATCCAGTATCCGTCTTGTACATGGGCGGAGTGGATGTCATGGTAGTGGAACATCTCATAGACATGAGGACAGTCTTCTGTGAACTCCATCATCTGACCTCGGAAGTCTTCTTTCTCATAGATCCTGACTCTGAATGATCCCTGGTGCTGGGATAAAAATGTTCAACATATTAAATTAAAATAATTTTCCTAGAATTATAAAACACATTGTTGTGAACACTCTATTGTATTTACAGTATTATATGGGTTGATTTTCCGGGGAGCAACAATTGGCTAATTGTACATATTTAGAATTACTTTGGTCAGGTAATATAACTTCATGTAAAGAAATTGTGAATATATTTATAATTACCTGGGGGCTCAGACGACAGGACTTTATAGAGTCATTGTAACCCAGCCACTGCTGGAAGTCGGGGTACTCCCCTCTATGCAGGAAGTACTGGTGCCCCCTGTAGTTGGGGTGCTCATACAGGATCCAGTTTCCGCTCTCCACACGGATGGAGTTACAGCGTCTGAAGTATGAGGACATGTCTGGGCACTCAGAGTTACACTCATGGGAACGGCCCTGGAAGTTCCTGTCCTCGTAGAAGATGATCTGTGGAAAGAAAGATGATATATTTTAATAATTTCAAACTCATTTTTTAGCAGCAGATAATTCAGGAAATTGTCCAGGTGTTTTGACGTTAATAAAGATGTATTTATTCCTCTATATCATTTTTTAATTCATGCTTAATAATTTAAGAAAAACAAAACAAATACAGTGCATCATTTATAAATAAATCTTACTGTATCAGATACTCATATTACCCATTAGATGTGTGCGTGTCATGCCCAATTTCCTTTGTCAAGCTCTTATCAATTCATCCCTCATAAATTTATGGTACCTTATATTTGTTAAAATACAGCAACATACAGAACATATATTCTCTTTCATCCAGTACTTAAATCAGACATGAAAGTATGTTTTAATATTTGAATGAAAACATGTAAATTAGACACACCTTTCCCATATTGTAGATTCAAATGTATCCAAACCCGCTGTGTACTGGGGACATGGGGACAGGAGGTTTATATACAACCTGAGCTGAATATGTTGTAAGGAAAGTGTTGAGCTGTTTTATCCTTTTTATGTAAAAGACGTTTGTGTGTCTGTGTGACTATTGTTCGTGTATGTTCCATGGTACATTCATCTTTCCCAAAGCATTGATCAGAAAACAATAGTTTAAAATTAACTTGGTTTTGCAGCATATGTCAGGTCTCCATTGTCATGTTGTATGGACTAAGTGTCGGCATTATCTGTGGGAGTGAGTGACCATCACATGACCATTTCTCACCATAGAGTTATGAGTACAATATGACCATGTTCTTATAGTGAATATAAAACTTTCAATGTTATTCATTGACTTCCCTGTGTTATTGTATTGTATTGTATGTTTCTCTGACGTCCTAGTGGATGCTGGGAACTCCGTAAGGACCATGGGGAATAGCGGCTCCGCAGGAGTCTGGGCACAACTAAAAGAAAGCTTTTAGACTACCTGGTGTGCACTGGCTCCTCCCTCTATGACCCTCCTCCAAGCCTCAGTTAGATTTTTGTGCCCGGCCGAGCTGGATGCACACTAGGGGCTCTCCTGAGCTCTTAGAAAGAAAGTATAATTTAGTTTTTTTATTTTACAGTGAGACCTGCTGGCAACAGGCTCACTGCAACGAGGGACTAAGGGGAGAAGAAGCGAACCTACCTGCTTGCAGCTAGCTTGGGCTTCTTAGGCTACTGGACACCATTAGCTCCAGAGGGATCGACCGCATGGAACTGGCCTTGGTGTTCGGTCCCGGAGCCGCGCCGCCGTCCCCCTTACAGAGCCAGAAGCAAGAAGAAGTCCGGAAAATCGGCGGCATGAAGACTTCTGTCTTCACCAAGGTAGCGCACAGCACTCCAGCTGTGCGCCATTGCTCCTCATACACACTTCACACTCCGGTCACTGAGGGTGCAGGGCGCTGGGGGGGGGGGCGCCCTGAGCAGCAATAAAAACACCTTGGCTGGCAAAACAATCACAATATATAGCCCCAGAGGCTATATATGTGATAATTACCCCTGCCAGAATCCTTAAAAAAGCGGGAGAAAAGTCAGTGAAAAAGGGGCGGAGCTATCTCTCTCAGCACACTGGCGCCATTTCTCCCTCACAGTTCCGCTGGAAGGAAGCTCCCTGGCTCTCCCCTGCAGTCTACACTACAGAAAAGAGTAAAAAAGAGAGGGGGGGCACTAAAATTAGGCGCAGTAAATATTATAGCAGCTATAGGGGACATAATTCAGTTAGTCCCTGCATTATATAGCGCTCTGGTGTGTGCTGGCATACTCTCTCTCTGTCTCCCCAAAGGGCTTCTGTGGGGTCCTGTCCTCTATTAGAGCATTCCCGGTGTGTGTGCGGTGTGTCGGTACGGCTGTGTCGACATGTTTGATGAGGAAAATTATGTGGAGGCGGAGCAGATGCCCATAGAAGTGATGTCACCCCCTGCGGGGCAGACACCTGAGTGGATGGTTTTATGGAAGGAATTACGTGCAAGTGTCGACTCCTTACACAAACAATTTGACGACATGCCAAATGCGGGACAGCTGGCTTCTCAGCTCGTGCCTGCCCAGGTGTCTCAAAGGCCATCAGGGGCTCTAAAACGCCCGCTACCTCAGATGGCAGACGCAGATGTCGACACGGATACTGATACCAGTGTCGACGACGATGAGTCAAATCTAATGTCCACTGGGGCCATACGTTGCATGATTGAGGCAATGAAGGAGGTATTACACATTTCGGATATAAACCCAGGTACCACTAAAAAGGGTATTATGTTTGGGGAGAAAAAACTACCCGTAGTTTTTCCCCCATCTGAAGAATTAAATGAAGTGTGTGAAGAGGCGTGGGCTTTCCCCGATAAAAGATTGGTAATCCCTAAAAAATTACTAATGGCGTTCCCTTTCCCGCCAGAGGATAGGGCACGTTGGGAAACACCTCCTAGGGTGGATAAAGCGCTCACACGTTTGTCTAAAAAGGTGGCACTTCCGTCTCCGGATACGGCCGCCCTAAAGGAGCCTGCGGATAGAAAGCAGGAGGCGATCCTGAAGTCTGTATATACACACTCAGGCATTATACTTAGACCAGCTATTGCGTCAGCATGGATGTGCAGTGCTGCCGTTGCATGGTCAGATTCCCTGTCAGAAAATATTGACACCCTAGACAGGGACACTATTCTCCTAACCATAGAGCATATAAAAGACTCAGTCTTATACATGAGAGATGCACAGAGGATGATCTGCCGGCTGGCATCAAAAATAAGTGCATTGTCCATTTCTGCTAGGAGAGGCTTATGGACTCGGCAGTGGACAGGGGATGCAGATTCCAAAAGGCACATGGAAGTTTTGCCTTATAAGGGTGAGGAGTTATTCGGGGATGGTCTCTCAGACCTAGTTTCCACAGCGACAGCTGGGAAATCAGCATTTTTACCCCAGGTTCCCTCACAGCCTAAAAAAGCGCCGTTTTATCAAGTACAGTCCTTTCGGACCCAGAGAAACAGGCGAGGAAAAGGCGGGTCCTTTCTGTCCAGAGGCAGAGGTAGGGGAAAAAGGCTGCAACAAACAGCAGGTTCCCAGGAGCAAAAGTCCTCCCCCGCTTCTTCCAAGTCCGCCGCATGACGGTGGGGCTCCACAGGCAGAGCCAGGTAGGGTGGGGGGCCGCCTCAAAAATGTCAGCGATCAGTGGGCTCGCTCACAGGTGGATCCCTGGATCTTGCAAGTAGTATCTCAGGGGTACAAATTGGAATTCGAGGCGTCTTTCCCCCGCCGTTTCCTCAAATCTGCCTTGCCAACGACTCCCTCAGGCAGGGAGGCTGTGCTAGAGGCAATTCACAAGCTGTATTCCCAGCAGGTGATAGTCAAGGTGCCCCTACTTCAACAAGGACGGGGTTACTATGCCACACTGTTTGTGGTACCGAAACCGGACGGTTCGGTGAGACCCATTTTAAATTTGAAATCCTTGAACACATACATAAAAAAGTTCACGTTCAAGATGGAATCGCTCAGGGCGGTTATTGCAAGCCTGGACGAGGGGGATTACATGGTATCCCTGGACATCAAGGATGCTTACCTGCATGTCCCCATTTATCTTCCTCACCAGGAGTACCTCAGATTTGCGGTACAAAATTGCCATTACCAATTCCAGACGCTGCCGTTTGGACTGTCCACGGCACCGAGGGTGTTTACCAAGGTAATGGCGGAAATGATGATACTCCTTCGAAAAAAGGGAGTTTTAATTATCCCGTACTTGGACGATCTCCTAATAAAGGCGAGATCCAGGGAGCAGTTGTTGGTAGGAGTAGCACTATCTCAGGAGGTGCTACACCAGCACGGTTGGATTCTGAATATTCCAAAGTCACAGCTGGTTCCGACGACACGTCTACTGTTCCTGGGAATGATTTTGGACAGAGTCCAGAAAAAAGTGTTTCTCCCGGAGGAGAAAGCCAAGGAGCTGTCATCTCTAGTCAGAGACCTCCTGAAACCAAAACAGGTGTCGGTGCATCACTGCACGCGAGTCCTGGGAAAGATGGTGGCTTCTTACGAAGCAATTCCTTTCGGCAGGTTCCATGCCAGAATCTTTCAGTGGGACCTGTTGGACCAATGGTCCGGATCGCATCTTCAGATGCATCGGCTAATAACCCTGTCTCCAAGAACCAGGGTGTCTCTGCTGTGGTGGCTGCAGAGTGCTCATCTCCTAGAGGGCCGCAGATTCGGCATACAGCACTGGGTCCTGGTGACCACGGATGCCAGCCTTCGAGGCTGGGGGGCAGTCACACAGGGAAGAAACTTTCAAGGACTATGGTCGAGTCAGGAGACTTCCTTGCACATAAATATTCTAGAACTAAGGGCCATTTACAATGTCCTAAGTCAGGCAAAACCCCTGCTTCAAAACCAGCCGGTACTGATCCAGTCAGACAACATCACGGCGGTCGCCCATGTAAACCGACAGGGCGGCACAAGAAGCAGGACGGCAATGGCAGAAGCCACAAGGATTCTCCGATGGGCGGAAAATCACGTGCTAGCACTGTCAGCAGTGTTCATTCCGGGAGTGGACAACTGGGAAGCAGACTTCCTCAGCAGGCACGACCTCCACCCAGGAGAGTGGGGACTTCATCCAGAAGTCTTCACACTGATTGTAAATCGTTGGGAACGGCCACAGGTGGACATGATGGCGTCCCGCCTAAACAAAAAACTGGAGAGATATTGCGCCAGGTCAAGGGACCCTCAGGCGATAGCGGTGGACGCTCTAGTGACACGTGGGTGTACCAGTCAGTTTATGTGTTCCCTCCTCTGCCTCTCATACCAAAGGTACAGAGAATAATAAGAAAACGAGGAGTAAGGACAATACTCGTGGTTCCGGATTGGCCAAGAAGAGCTTGGTACCCGGAACTTCAAGAGATGATCTCAGAGGACCCATGGCCTCTGCCGCTCAGACAGGACCTGTTGCAGCAGGGGCCCTGTCTGTTCCAAGACTTACCGCGGCTGCGTTTGACGGCATGGCGGTTGAACGCCGGATCCTAAAGGAAAAGGGCATTCCGGAGGATGTCATTCCTACGCTGATTAAAGCCAGGAAAGATGTAACGGTAAAACATTATTACCGCTGTCAAAGTCAGAAAAATATCTCTATGCACACTGCCATATTTGCACCTCACACTGGTCCGCGCTGCGCATGCGTGCGCTTTCCCGTGATAGCGCATACCCGCTGATGCGTGCACCCGCTCGCATCGGTATGCGTATTTACGGTAAAGAGTATGTAGTCGTAGCGTGCGACCCAATCGTTACATATTTCCACAATTAACGTAGTTTATAGATCATGGTCCCTTTGATAGATTCTGAAAGTTTGGTTAATATAGAATGTCCCTGAACGGAGGAATCCCTCTTTGTATTGTAGGAAGGGTCTAACAGGAGTCATACAGTAGTGTTTGGTACCCATCGGAAGAGTATTTAAATAGCAATATTCCAGTGTTGGTTTGGAGCGTATTAATCGCTCGTGCGAATAGTTATGGACATAAGAAGTTTATGTCCATTACTATTATTTACTCTTACTCAGGTATGCGGCGGGAAACCCAGTGTCCCACCCACCTGAGCTGTTTGAAATCGTCACAGCCCACCTGTATGAATCAACCTATGACCTCTTGTTATGGTGCGAAGCCGAATTCCTGTGTCCAATGGACGATCAGATTGTAGGGACCATTAGATTGCATTGTGTGTGGGGCATAAATAGGCAGGCCGACCACATCCAGCTCTCACTCTTCAACGGTTCTCATTGCTGAGAATCGGGTGCTGGATGTCCAGGCGCATGCGATCGTTTCCCCTTGTGCGTAAGTTTCTCTCCGTAATCATATTGTCTTACTGTGAGCCAATCTCTCTCTCTCTCTCATCTCTCTGTCTCTCTCCCTCTCTACTCTTTCTCTCGTATTTTCCTTAAAGTATCTTGAATTGTATTGTAGTTATAGTGTAGTTATTTGGTTAGGAAGTCTCTGTTATATTGTAGTGTATCATTTGTACTGTGATTCCTTTTTACAAGTATATTAGTTACAATACATTTAATAGGCTTTGGACCCTAAACAAGTATCTGTGTATTTTCTCATAGTGTTAAGTGTTCTCAGAGCGTCGGTGACGCTCAAGCAGCTTTGTAGTTAATCAGGTTACACCAGGTTGCACTTACACACTGTCTCTACATAAAGGTATACTGTGTATCTCATTGTTAAAGGTATAGATATCAAGGTATAGCGTTGTGAGCATCTGCGCCGCTGGTGATCTCCTCGTGGTCTCGAGCGTCCGCTACGCCATAGCGAATCATTACGTTTGTCTGTAACCAATAAGTGTGCCAGTCTGTGATCTCTGGGCCGTGAGCGAACGCGACGCTTGAGCGTCTCGCCTACGGCTGAGCGATCGTTACGCAAGTAGCGTACCCTTACGGTACTTCTTGCGTAGTCAGCGTACAGTGTTCTTAGACCTCTTAAAGGGTTATTTATACGATAAATAGATTCAGCTTTATCAATTGGCGGCTCGTCCTGTCCTTCACATATCTGCACTAGGTAGATCAGCAGACATTATCCCCCAGCAAAGGGTGGGAGGTTGTCTCGCAGTGCTGACGGGATAAGCGTCTGCTTCGCTTAGATAAAGAGTGCTGAAGGAATCCGGGAACCGGAGGTAAGAACAAAACGCTTGTGTCTTTTAAAACTGTTTATTTGTCTTCTGTCTTGCGTACACACGCACGCATACATATATCTGCATTTCTTTTTCATTTTCGTATATCACTATCCTGTTTGCCAATTTTATAGTTGATAGAAAAGTGCTAAAAGAGACTTGCTGTTATTTCATAGTTTAAGAATAGAGGTAATAGTTAAAAGTGTAGAGAAACACACAGGTTTGCCTGGGAGATAAGGCAAAGCCAGTGGGGTACGCGGTAGATGATCAGGGATCGTCTACATTGATAAAAGTATATTGTGTTACGGTGGATCTTTGCATTGCGTACACGTGTCTCTAACAAAGACTAGCGTACGCAATCCAAAGGCCGACGCACGCAGCGTACATTACGCAACGGAGCGTCCGGTTACGCCCACGTAGCTCAAATCACGAAAAGTTGAATTTTAGCGCAAAGCGATAATTAACGCAAAGGCGATAGTTAGCGCTAAGCGGTAAATAGCGCAAAAGGCGATAAATAACGCAAGTCTATTTTTGGAAAATCTGAAATTTAGTTTAACAGATCCTGCTCCTAATTGGTAACACAGCTGGGCTAAAGAAAATTTCTGCGCAGAAATAGAAATAGAAGCAAAAGTGTACATGTGTTGAGTGAGTGTGTTTTTTATCACATAAGAGGTTGAACCAAAAAGAAATCGGGTACTCGTAAGGGACATACGTGTAAGTGACATATACGGTGGCTAGGGAGGCATCCTTGGTTAAATAAAATATTTGAGCATTAGAGTATAGCGGACCAGTATAGAACAAGACCAGGAGGTCAGACCAGGAGGTCGTACAGAACAAGACCAGGAGGTCATAACAGACCAGGAGGTCATAAGTAGACAAAGAAGTCCGCTATAAAGGTAAGAGGCACAACCCCGGGGGTTGGTGCAGAACCCATATAGGCCATATAAGCTCTGGCTGAAGGAATTCGCAGCCGAAAGTTTCGATTCCATTGATCTCTCAGTACATAACAGGTAGTGTTTGTGTACTGAACGATTGTACCGCACGTCATTGTGTGCATTAGTAAACCTGACTAGTATCATTTTGCGTACAAAAGTCATAAACGCTAGTTGTACATTCTGACGTGATTTGTGTAATTTTTTATTTTTGAAGGGAAGTTCGCTGGTCACTCAGGAGCTATCTAACAACCCCACCTTTACTGGAAAGAGTAAGTGTCCTGCGGGTAACCCTCACATGTTCCAGTAAACAGAAGGTTTCTGGTAGGGCCCTGTATCGAGTACGCCAGCACCATATCGGTGTGATCAGGTCGTATTGGTCGAGGTGGGCGAGTGAGTGGGGTACTCGGTAAACCGCCACCGCCGGCCTATTTTGAATAATTTGGTTTGCTGTAAGGGTTCGCTGAAGACCGTGATATAAAGATCAAAGGAGTAGTAAGCAACGCCTGCAGATTATGGGGGCCAGTTGTTCAGGTAGGGGGCGATCAACCTCGGTTCGGGTTGATTCAGAGAACCGACCAGTCGGGTCGGCAAGGTACATCATGTGTGAGAAATATGGAAGTCACACAGAGGTTTTATGTGATGAATGGGAGAGAATGACTGTACAAGACAGGGAGAAATTCCCAAGAATAGGTAGCTTCAGTCCAGAAGTGTTACAAAATTTAAGGAGGAGGATATGTCTCATAAAATCAACAAAGAGACGAATCCAGCATCATGATTATTTACAGTTATGGCAACAGGAAGGTGAGATACAGAGAGGTTTGGCTCTGGCGGCGGGATCTGGGGCAGTCAGGAAACTGATAGCCACAGCCCCGCCTCCACCATACATTGCAGGAGAGAAGTTGATTGCGGAGAAAAACGCACTGGGGTGTAAAACACAAACTCTTAGCAACCCTGTAAATGTTAATGATGTTAACCAAGTAACCCATGCAATTATTAACCCGTGCAAGTTGTACCCTGTTCTGAACTTTCCTCAGGAGTGTGATCAAGAAGACGATTCGGCAACAATTTCAGCGCTCTCTCTAGCGGCCACCATATCAGAAACCACAGTAGGAACTGCACCACTCACGAGATTAGTGAAGGCCCCTAGCGGAGGGATAGGTGAGGTCGTGTCAACGGGTAAGTACGGCACCATGCATTATACCGAAACAATTTCACCACAAGTTGTAGAATCTACACAGAATGAGGTTGTTAGAGTTAACCCTGTTAGAGTAATAGCAGTTCCCAATGGGAAAACAGATGTATCAGGAGCCACTCCCATAAGGAACATTGCCATGTACACACCATTTTCCCGAATGGAATTAAGAACCATAGTGTCCGAATTTCCTGACCCCAGGAAAGACTTAGTTGCTAGCCAAAAATACATCAGGGATCTAGGGAACACTGTAGAGCCCAACAACAAAGATTGGCAGATACTGCTAAGAGCTTGTTTACCTTCAAATGTCGACTCAGTTCAATTCTTGGCTGATTGTGGACTAGATAAAGATGTACCGCTTTCAGATGTGTACAACAAAGATAACGTAAAAAGGATAAATTTACAGCTAAAGGAGTATTTCCCAGCCGTTGTTAAATGGAACAAAATATTCTCCATTAGACAAAAAGAGTCCGAAACGGCAGCAGAATATTTTCACCGGGCACTATTAGAAATGGCAAAATACACTGGTATAGAAGACATTAGGACCAACCCAAACCATCAAGAAGTAGCAGTATCTGTACTGATGGATGGTTTAAAGGAAACATTAAAGGCTAGGGTACAGACCACGCAACCATGTTGGTGAGGTCTGTCAGTGTCCACTTTGAGAGAGGCTGCTATTGATCACGACAGAAACATCACCAGGCACAGAGAATCGCAAAGTGATAAGTTAATGTCAGTAAGTATACAGGCGCTGACCACAAAGCAGCCTGCGTATGTACCATCGAATCCTGTAAGTAAGTCAACTGAAATAACTTGTTATTCCTGTAACAGACAGGGACACTATGCACGAGACTGTAGAATAAAGAGTGTACAAAGATCTTTTCAACCCCCTAGACAACGACACAACACAAGACATTGGGAGCAGGGTCCACAGAGGCGGAGTTTTGAGCCACATACAGGGGAAACAAAAAGATACCCCCCGAACAGAGATTGGCATGCCTCTGGTAGTTCCCAGCTAACTCCCTCACAAGTAGTTGCTGCCAACGGGATTCAGGGAGGTCAGCATACCCAATAGGGGTGTGGCCATACCTGTAATCTGCAGCCAGTTAAATTGATTGCCAGTCTTGGAAGTGAAGAGATTGCAATCAATGTAGCTGGTAAAACTTTAAACTTTCTTGTAGACACAGGGGCGGCCAAGTCAGTGATAAATTCGACAGTGGGCATGAGAACCACTGGTAGGACAATTCCAGCCATGGGAGTAACAGGAGTAGTCCAGCACTACCCTGTTAGCAAACCAGCCGAGATTACAATAGGGCCTTTGCATACCAAGCATTCCTTTTTGCTGGCTGCATCGGCACCAACCAATCTCCTGGGAAGAGACTTACTATGTAAAATGGGGTGCGTCATTTATTGTACTTCTGAAGGTGTATTCTTGGATATACCCGAGAATCACGCTCAGGAAGTGCGAGACATGTTAGACTCCCCATCAAAATTAATGTCACATTCCATTATGACAAATAGGAATCCATCCCAAATAGAAGAGATGACTTCCCAGATACCAGAGTCACTTTGGACAAAAGACGGACAGGACACTGGATTAATGGCAAACGTAGCTCCAGTAGTTGTACAAGTAAAAGATGGTAGGATAGCTCCAAAAATCCCACAGTATCCTCTGAAGCCAGAGGTGGAGTTAGGAGTTTACCCAGTAATAGAGCGCTTGCTACAACAGGGCATCCTGGTAAGAACGTCCAGCACTGCCAATAGTCCCATCTTCCCTGTTAAAAAGAGTGGGGGGAGGGGTTACAGGCTAGTGCAGGATCTAAGGGGGATTAACAAAATAGTTGAGAGTCAGTTCCCCGTAGTGCCAAATCCAGCTGTCATCCTAATGCAAATTCCTCCCACTGCCAAATTTTTCACTGTTATTGACCTCTGCTCCGCTCTCTTTTCGGTACCTCTGCACCCTGACAGCCAATATTTGTTTGCATTCACATACAGAGGAGTCCAATACACGTGGACTCGATTACCCCAAGGTTTCATAGATAGTCCAAGTATATTTTCTCAGGCTTTAAGTTTGCATGATTGTTTACAGTCTTTCCAACCAGAGAGTGGATCAGTATTGATACAGTATGTGGATGATTTACTACTGTGTTCTGATTCACTGGAAGCATCTCTGAAGGATACGAAACAGCTACTGTTTCATCTTTCAGACACAGGTCACAAGGTTTCCAAAGACAAGTTGCAATTATGCCAAACTAAGGTAAAATATTTGGGACACTGTCTAACACAAGGACTGAGACACCTGACCGCTGATAGAATCCAAGCAATTAGAGACATGACACTGCCACAAACCCAGCAACAGATCAGAACGTTTTTAGGAATGTGTGGGTATTGCCGTAATTGGATCCCAGGGTTTTCCATATTGGCGTTACCTTTGCAGGAAATGGTCTCCTCAAACAAACCTGATCGGATTTCGCATACCGACGAATCCGAAACAGCATTTGAGAGACTCAAACAGTGCCTAACGCAGGCGCCAGCGCTAGGTATGCCAGACTATGGGAAACCCTTTGAACTATACGGAACAGAAAGTGCTGGTTGCGCAGCAGGTGTACTAACCCAAAAACACGGTGACGCCAGCAGGCCAGTTGCATACTACAGCGCTCAGCTAGACACGGTAGCGCGATCCCTCCCCACATGCTTGCGAAGCGTTGCTGCAATAGCATTGCTAGTAACAAAAAGCGAAGATGTCGTGCTAGGCCACAACCTCACAATCCATACACCACATGCAGTGTCAGCCTTATTGAATTCTGCCCAAACCAGACACGTCTCATCAGCGAGGTTTACAAGATGGGAATTGGCACTAATGGCCCCCGTAAACATCACCATAAGGAGATGCAGTGCATTAAATCCTGCAACATATCTCCCAGGTGTGCCTGGTCAGGCACAAAGGGTGGAAGGTGAGAGTGCTGGGGAAGGAGGATTTAATACAAAGGAAGATACACATGATTGTATGGAATATTTGACCCAAAATTTTACCGCAAGGCCTGACATCAGTGACAATCCACTGGAAGATGCAGAACTCACGTTCTACACGGACGGTAGTTGTCACAGACAGTCAGACTCGGGAGACTTGTGTACTGGATACGCAGTCGTAGATGACCAAGACACCATAGAAGCGGAACCGCTAGGCCCACCTCACTCAGCCCAGGTTGCTGAACTGGTCGCCCTAACCAGAGCATGTGAATTGGCTAAGGGTAAGTCAGCCAATATCTACACCGATTCTAGATACGCATTCGGGGTAGTCCATGATTTCGGAGCCCTATGGCGCCTCAGAAATTTCATGACGGCAGCTGGTACACCGATAGCGCATGCAGCTCACATAAAAAGGCTTCTAACAGCGATACAGGAACCCGACAGAGTGGCTGTTATCAAATGTAAAGCACATACATATAGTCAAGACCCAGTATCACTTGGTAACAGCCGAGCAGACGAAGCTGCTAAGTTAGCAGCTGCTACCCCCATACCGACAGACACCACACAACTGATGGTATTCAATACCATCAACACACAGAAGTTGTGTGAAATGCAGAATTTGTGTTCCGCACAGGAAAGAGCAGTCTGGAAGGCAAAGGGATATGGCCAGGAGTCCTCAGGGCTCTGGACGGATGGACATGGTAAACCAGTGGCCCCCAGGACATATCTTCCATGTCTGGCTGAAGCAGCTCACGGGCTGACTCATCTAGGCAAGGAGGGGATGTGCAAATTGGTAAGAGCATACTGGTGCGCCCCAGGATTCTCCTCTCATGCGAGTAAAAGAGCAATGTCATGCCTTACCTGTCTGAGAAAGAATATTGGAAAGGCAATACCTACAGAACCATCCCATATCCCACCTGCCGGCGGCCCTTTTCAGGTAATACAAATTGACTTCATCCAATTACCCCCATGTCGGAATTTGAAATATGTACTTGTTTGTATAGATGTTTTCTCGAATTGGGTCGAAGCATTTCCAGCGGCTACAAATACCGCTATGTTTACAGCTAAGAAAATTGTGCAGGAATTTGTATGTAGATATGGTATCCCTAGAATAATCGAAAGTGATAGGGGTACCCATTTTACAGGTGATGTCTTTCAAGGAATGTGTAAGTTGATGGGAATTGATAGCAAGCTGCACACTCCGTACCGTCCACAGGCGAGTGCGAAGGTCGAAAGAGTGAACAGCACGATTAAAAATAAATTGAGTAAAGTAATGGCAGAGACAGGATTGACGTGGCCAGAAGCTTTACCCATTGTTTTGTATAGCATCAGAACCACTCCCAGGTCCCCTCTTAATCTGTCCCCCTTTGAAATCTTGTTTGGTCGACAACCGCATGTCATGATTAACCCTCAGGATGATTTGAAATGTAACAATGAAGTAACTGTAAAGTACTTAATTAACATGAGTAAACAGTTGAGGAATCAAAATAAAAATCTGAAGTTGGTGATTCCTGATCTACCTGATAGTAATTGTCATGACATTGAACCTGGGGATTATGTAATGATACGAAATTTTCTACGCTCAGGTTGTCTTATTGATAGATGGGAAGGACCATACCAGGTCTTATTGACTAGCACCACAGCATTGAAGGTTGCTGAGAGAGAGACTTGGGTCCATTCATCCCACTGCAAGAAGGTTGCTGATCCAGAGAAGTCCCGTGATAAGGAACAGACGGTAGAGGTTGTATCACTGGAGTGTCTGTTCCAGGAGGACTGAGGCGGCACCTGAGCCTTGAAGACCGAGAGCTGTTGTCGACTCCCCACTCCCTTTTATTGTTTTTCTCCACTTCCCATCCCCTATCCCTCAAATGTATTTTTCCTCCTTCTCATTCTTCTTCGTCTCCTCCTCAAAGATGGACTTGCCCCAAGAGACTGTGATCCGGATTTTCCTGTTGACCATGATGTTGACCAGAGCAGTCTGTTCCGGCGAGAGTACCATGGAGGTCGATAGAGGTTCTGGAATGAGTTCTGATGATAAAAATGGAGGCGTAGTTTTTCAAGATCAACCTAACCAACAAGCAAAGGCGAGTATCAGAAAACGATCCGATAGCATTGACCACAGAAGAAATTGTGACGGATTGTTAGCTGAAGAAAACTGTATCTGTAGGCTCTGTAACAATGTCATTGAAGATGGGTGCATTAAGAAATGCCAATCCAGTTTTAATATCCATATGGACCGACATCCATTGAGTGATTATCACTCTTTAGTGGGTAATGTATTAAACAAAACAGATTGTTGGGTATGCTCTCAAGTACCTCAGGGTCATAGCAAATCAGGGCTAGTACCATTTCCTTTAACGATAGGGGAGGTACTTGAGTTAAATGGTGGGAGACCGGTGGACCGGAGGTTTAATATCTCCAGCCCTCCTAGTTTGAAACTCCACCAATACCACGTGGATAGGTCCCTATTATGTTTTAACATCTCCAATCCCAGAAAGCCGGGAAATTGGGAAGTATCATGGAGTAACCACACCATGACCTTTTCACATAGAGCAGATAGAATACCTACAGATACAGAGCTTGTACGCCACATAGCCAGTAGAGGAAAATCTTTCAGGTATAGATATACCTTAGGAAATAGGATTACTAGAGTTGGAGAAGTATCACCAGGATACTGTGCACATATCGTACAACCTGATACGTGCATTAAGCAGATGGAAGAATTAGGGCTAGGAGATTTCACCTGGAAGGTGTGTAATATGGTAATGTCTTTCTCCGTCCCATATGTTCTCCCCGATGATGCATATTTCATATGCGGGAGAAAGGCGTACAAGTGGCTTGCCCCAAACTCTGAAGGATTGTGTTATATTGGAAGAGTATTGCCTGAAGTGATGACTGTAACACATGATAAAATGAAAGACATACACCGTGGTGCCCAAGCTCCTTATACTCACACTCATTACGAGCACCTCGTTAAAAGACAACTGTCAGAAAGGTTAGAGCATCCGGCCTCTGATCTGATCCATGAATCCACCGGGATTCAGGTTCTGGTGGCGTTAGATTTCACTCGCACCGCTCGAGGAGTGATGAATTATAGATACATCTCTGCGCTTGCAAATTTGTTAGATAATATCACTGAAATGTATGATGACACGTTTAGATACACTGGAAGAGAACTCCAAGCTTATAAAACAGAACTGGTACAGCATAGAATGGTTCTTAATTACCTCACAGCAGTGACAGGCGGATATTGTGTTACATTGGCAACACAGTACGGCGTGAAGTGTTGCACGTACATCACGAATAGCACCGAGGATCCGGTAGAGGTCATAGACCAAAAGATGGACGATATTCTCCAATTAAAGTGGGAATTTCGCCGAAAACACAATCTCACCCTTGCTGCTGTAGGTAATGAGCTGACTAGTTGGGTGTCATGGTTGAACCCGCGAAATTGGTTCTCCGGTTTGGGAGACTGGGCTCAAGGAGTCATAATGGATGTTGGAAAGTTTCTCCTATGTATTTTAGGTGTTGTTATATCTATTGGATTGATATTTAGATGCGGGCAGGCTTTAATGAGGTGCAAACAAAGTACAAGAGTGATGAGTTTGAGGAGTAAGGAAACTGTAATTAACCTGGATTTGATTTATGACCCAATGATAGAAACCAGGATGTGATGAAAATGCGATTATACGGTCCGTTTCTTTCACCTGTTTTTCTGCTTTTCTCCAAGATAACAAGACCCCCTTGGACGAGGAAGTTGACGAGACGCAATACAGACAACGGATGGACCAAAGAAAGAGTTTTGACCACTTGAGAAATGGACACTTGATGAACTTTGCCATGGATCCCCAGTTTCCCTAGTATTTTTAAACTCACGCTAGCCCAACATTTTTTGTAAATCTGATGGCACTGACAAAGCTTGTTGCTCATGCCTAAGGAGCAAAACAGCGCAAAGAAGACGACTTTCAACTGATACCGAACAAAACTTCGACGACAGATGTACATTTACCTGACATAGAATATCATTGCATTTTCCATAAGTGTTCTTCATCTTCATCTCTACAACCCTCAGGTAATAACACACATAGTATAGGGAATACAGGCACAGATATCAGCAATCACATATTCCCCCATTCATGTATCATCAACTAAAATGTGCTCCCCATATTGTTCAAAAGCCGAAAAGAGCTCGGTAAAGTTTGACAGCCCATCCACAGACCTGTACCACGGGATAAGAAGGAATTCAAATGTATACTTCGCAATACCTCGAAGCTTGATTTACAACACGTACGGCACGATGATACATGACCCCCCAAACATGGACTCATACACACATGCTTCTGCTATCTCACTAGGTCATACCCTCTTCACACCTACTCCTCTCTCCTCCCCTACCCAACCATGGAAATGAATTAACCCCTGACATATATTTTTCTCCTTTTGAAATGTTTTAGAAGGTGGCAGTTATTATTGACTGCCAAAGGGTGGACTGTCAAAGTCAGAAAAATATCTCTATGCACACTGCCATATTTGCACCTCACACTGGTCCGCGCTGCGCATGCGTGCGCTTTCCCGTGATAGCGCATACCCGCTGATGCGTGCACCCGCTCGCATCGGTATGCGTATTTACGGTAAAGAGTATGTAGTCGTAGCGTGCGACCCAATCGTTACATATTTCCACAATTAACGTAGTTTATAGATCATGGTCCCTTTGATAGATTCTGAAAGTTTGGTTAATATAGAATGTCCCTGAACGGAGGAATCCCTCTTTGTATTGTAGGAAGGGTCTAACAGGAGTCATACAGTAGTGTTTGGTACCCATCGGAAGAGTATTTAAATAGCAATATTCCGGTGTTGGTTTGGAGCGTATTAATCGCTCGTGCGAATAGTTATGGACATAAGGAGTTTATGTCCATTACTATTATTTACTCTTACTCAGGTATGCGGCGGGAAACCCAGTGTCCCACCCACCTGAGCTGTTTGAAATCGTCACAGCCCACCTGTATGAATCAACCTATGACCTCTTGTTATGGTGCGAAGCCGAATTCCTGTGTCCAATGGACGATCAGATTGTAGGGACCATTAGATTGCATTGTGTGTGGGGCATAAATAGGCAGGCCGACCACATCCAGCTCTCACTCTTCAACGGTTCTCATTGCTGAGAATCGGGTGCTGGATGTCCAGGCGCATGCGATCGTTTCCCCTTGTGCGTAAGTTTCTCTCCGTAATCATATTGTCTTACTGTGAGCCAATCTCTCTCTCTCTCTCTCATCTCTCTGTCTCTCTCCCTCTCTACTCTTTCTCTCGTATTTTCCTTAAAGTATCTTGAATTGTATTGTAGTTATAGTGTAGTTATTTGGTTAGGAAGTCTCTGTTATATTGTAGTGTATCATTTGTACTGTGATTCCTTTTTACAAGCATATTAGTTACAATACATTTAATAGGCTTTGGACCCTAAACAAGTATCTGTGTATTTTCTCATAGTGTTAAGTGTTCTCAGAGCGTCGGTGACGCTCAAGCAGCTTTGTAGTTAATCAGGTTACACCAGGTTGCACTTACACACTGTCTCTACATAAAGGTATACTGTGTATCTCATTGTTAAAGGTATAGATATCAAGGTATAGCATTGTGAGCGTCTGCGCCGCTGGTGATCTCCTCGTGGTCTCGAGCGTCCGCTACGCCATAGCGAATCATTACGTTTGTCTGTAACCAATAAGTGTGCCAGTCTGTGATCTCTGGGCCGTGAGCGAACGCGACGCTTGAGCGTCTCGCCTACGGCTGAGCGATCGTTACGCAAGTAGCGTACCCTTACGGTACTTCTTGCGTAGTCAGCGTACAGTGTTCTTAGACCTCTTAAAGGGTTATTTATACGATAAATAGATTCAGCTTTATCACCGCATATGGCGGAAATATGTTGCTTGGTGTGAGGCCAATAAGGCCCCAACAGAGGAATTTCAGCTGGGTCGATTTCTGCACTTCCTACAGGCAGGAGTGACTATGGGCCTAAAATTAGGCTCCATTAAGGTACAGATATCGGCTCTGTCGATTTTTTTCCAAAAAGAACTAGCTTCACTACCTGAAGTTCAGACATTTGTAAAAGGAGTGCTGCATATTCAGCCCCCCTTTGTGCCTCCAGTGGCACCCTGGGATCTCAACGTGGTGTTGAATTTCCTAAAATCACATTGGTTTGAGCACTAAAGACCGTGGATCTAAAATATCTCACGTGGAAAGTGGTCATGTTATTGGCCTTGGCTTCGGCCAGGCGTGTATTAGAATTGGCGGCTTTGTCATTTAAAAGTCCTTATCTGATTTTCCATATGGATAGGGCATAATTGAGGACTCGTCCCCAGTTTCTCCCTAAGGTGGTATCTGCTTTTCACTTGAACCAACCTATTGTAGTGCCTGCGGCTACTAGCGACTTGGAGGATTCCAAGTTACTGGACGTAGTCAGGGCCTTGAAAATTTATGTTTCCAGGACGGCTGGAGTCAGGAAAACTGACTCGCTATTTATCCTGTATGCACCCAACAAACTGGGTGCTCCTGCTTCTAAGCAGACTATTGCTCGCTGGATTTGTAGCACAGTTCAGCTGGCGCATTCTGCGGCTGGACTGCCGCATCCTAAATCAGTAAAAGCCCATTCTACAAGGAAGGTGGGCTCATCTTGGGCGGCTGCCCGAGGGGTCTCGGCTTTACAACTTTGCCGAGCTGCTACTTGGTCAGGGGCAAACACGTTTGCAAAATTCTACAAATTTGATACCCTGGCTGAGGAGGACCTTGAGTTCTCTCATTCGGTGCTGCCGAGTCATCCGGACTCTCCCGCCCGTTTGGGAGCTTTGGTATAATCCCCATGGTCCTTACGGAGTTCCCAGCATCCACTAGGACGTCAGAGAAAATAAGAATTTTCTCACCGGTAATTCTATTTCTCGTAGTCCGTAGTGGATGCTGGGCGCCCGTCCCAAGTGCGGATTGTCTGCAATACTTGTACATAGTTGTTGTTCACAAAAGGGTTATTGTTATGAGCCATCTGTTGAGAGGCTCAGTTAAATTTCATACTGTTAACTGGATATGGTATCACGAGTTATACGGTGTGATTGGTGTGGCTGGTATGAGTCTTACCCGGGATTCAAAATCCTTCCTTATTGTGTCAGCTCTTCCGGGCACAGTATCCTAACTGAGGCTTGGAGGAGGGTCATAGTGGGAGGAGCCAGTGCACACCAGGTAGTCTAAAAGCTTTCTTTTAGTTGTGCCCAGACTCCTGCGGAGCCGCTATTCCCCATGGTCCTTACGGAGTTCCCAGCATCCACTACGGACTACGAGAAATAGAATTACCTGTGAGTAAATTCTTATTTTTTAATGTTTTTAATAAATGTTTTTGAAATGATATACTGAATCAGACAGCGCTCAGTTATTATCTTATTATACGTGGTAGTTATAAGTACAGTCTAAACATGTTCTTATAGTGAATATAAAACTTTAAATGTTATTCATTAACTTCTTTAAAAACAAATTGTGCAGTTACCTTGCTGCAAATGAATAGTTTTAGCTTTTATCTGAGTAGTGTTTGATAGAGAATATGGTATTATCCAGATGGATCGATGAACAAGGATTTTTTGGGATTATAGGTTATGATGGACTGGGGGTAAAAATTTACTCTAGCATTTTTGTGCACAAGAGGAAAGGAACATGGCCATGCATCACTGATTACGGACACATATAACAGGGTCATGGCCCCACTGTCATCTCTGTGTCAGCATGCCAGCCGAGAAGAGCACCAGGAGATGGAACTGGTCAGCCAGACCTTCAGATGGCTGGACTGGCTCATCGGCCCTTCTAGCATAGGAGGCCTTGACCTACACTGTTAGTAGGATAAGACTTGCACCGTACAGTTGCCCTCACCACGGGAAAAAGCAATTTTATCAATGAGATGAAAATTATTTAAATGCACAGATTTGGCACAAGTAAAAAAAGCTAACTGTCATAACTGAGGGCTGGTGAAGGTATCTGGAAGCCTCAGTTGTAGGGGCTGATGGATACCAGAATTTGGGTGGTGTGAGTAGACTCCTAGACATGCGCTAAGACAGTAGCAATGAATGTCGGAAGGCGTGACCACGACAACTGTAGGTATCTTTCATGAATTTTATTAAATAAAAAGTCATATAAGGTGCAAAAGAACATCAAACGTCACAGCTGTTTATTTGGAGCACAACTGGTTAGGACCAATAATCCGGAATGTGAAGGAAAGTTCTGTATAAAGCCTGGGGACCCAAGTGCAGTAATAATGTGATGCTGGGGAAAGTAGGTGAAGCTGTAAATAATACTGGGGTTCGTGGATAAATTATAAATGAAGCTGGGGTTCGCTGGTAAACTGTAGATGAAACTGAGGTTCGCTGGAAAACTGTAGATGAAGCTGGGGTTCACTGGAAAAGTGTAGATGAAGCTGGGGTTCGCTGGAAAACTGTAGATGAAGCTGGGGTTGGCTGGAAATCTGTAAATGAAGCTGGGGTTCACTGGAAAACTGTAGAACACTGGGAAATGGCTACTGCGAAGCCGGAGCATGAAATGCTGTTAGCACTGGGTGCAGGAACAATGGAGACAGGGTGCACCACAGGGCAGGAACACAGGGAGCTGGAATATTACCGGAGAGGAACTCACCAGGGAGTCAGGCTAATGCAGAGAGAGTCCACAGAGAACTGCACACTGAAATCACTGGAGACAATTGAAGCACTGACAACCTCTAAGTGCTGGGACCAGATATTTATAGCTGCAGGTTAGCAGGGATTGGTGGAAAATTAGGCTCTGGCTCTGTCAGCACTGAGGATAGGAGAAACGGCATCATGTGATCAAAGTCCAACATGGCTGCGCCCATAGACGAATGCTGAAGGGGAACTTAGAACCCATGTGTGAGGCAACAATGGCGGCGGAGGCCGCAACAGCAGAAGTCCACGCGCCTAGCGCATTCAGCGGCCACAGGGATGGAAGCGGCGGCCGGAGCATATGGAGGACGCATATCCAGCGGGGAACCACGGGCGCGCCAGTGACAGCCACGACGGGACTGAGAGCGCCGCACCTCCGCAAGTGCAAACACTGAGGAGGCCCGCTTAAACCAGCGCTGCAGGCAACACAAACTACAGCCCGGCCCTGGCTCGCTGAGCCAACCTCAGTAGGCACCTAACCGGTAAGAAACGGCGTCTAGTTACCTGGATCGTGACACTAACTCACTGTTATTACTGATTTAACATGTAATAAAAGCTGACCTTGGCACTTTTAGTAGGCTCGACATTGAAGTGACAATTTTTTAAATGTTTCCACCATCACAAATCACGTTCAAGCTGAGCTTTTTATGTGGCTATTCCAAAATCCAACAAGGATAGTGCATCCCCCCCAACCTTCCCAGGTTTGGTGGGACAATCCGGCTTTTCATCCACTGTGGTGTTATCTAATGGTTGGGGGAAGGGGGCACTCTCACCCCTGCACTACTGTGCACGTACATGGGATCTAAACTGTGCTGAAAGATCCTGGGGAGCATAGCAGCATGGGGAACACTGAGCACCCCTCCAAAGTTATGAGTAAAGGGGATGCATAGACCCCCCCCACCCTCCCCCCGTTACACAAGGCTATGGGCTCAGGATGTCGGAAGGTATGGAAAGTGGGCTGTAAGTGTACACTTCTTTATGCAGAAGTCAATAAAGCACATTTTCACAAATATACAGCTGCAGTGGTGTTTGAAAATTTGTGAACCTTTCAGAATGTTCTATATTTCTGTTGAAATTTGGCCTAAATCCACCTCAGATTTTCACACAAGTCCTAAAAGTAGATAAAGAGACTAAATCAAACAAATGAGCCAAAAAAAAACAGTTGTGCTAATTTTTTTATTGAGGAAAATGATCCAATATCACATAAATGTGAGCGGCAAAAGTAGATGACCCTTTAGGCTTGTTTCCCCCAGCACCCTGAATGATAACAGTAACCAGATATAAATCCCACATAATATTCAGAGATCTTGGTTACACATATTTTTTCTTGCTTAGAAATACCCCTCCCTTTCGAGCACCTGAATGATATCATTAAGCTGATTGAGCATCTACCATTATATATGAACCTTTAGGCTTAGCAGATACGTTGAAGGTGAAATTAGAGTCAGGTATTTTCAATCTATGAGATGACAATCAGGTGTGAGTGGACAACATGTCTTTTTAAAAGAAGAGGGATCTATCAAAGTCTGATGTTCACAACACACGTTTGTGGAAGTGTATCATGCCACGAACAAAGGAGATTTCTGAGGACCTTAGAAGAAGACTTGTTGATGCTTATCAGGCTGGAGAAGGTTACAAAACCATCTCTAAAGTGTTTGGACTCCAGTTAATCAACAGTCAGATTGTGTACAAATGGAGAAAACTACAGGCCATTATTACCTTCCCCAGGAGTGGTTGATCAACAAAGATCACGCCAAGACCACAGTTTGCAAGGTCACAAAGGAACCCAAGGTAAACTCTAAGCAACTGAAGGCCTTTCTCACATTAGTTAATGTTCATGTGTACACCATGAGGTGAACACTGAACCACTATGGTGTGCATGGCAGGATTGCAAGGAAAAAGACACTGCTCTCCAAAAAGAACATTACTGCTCATCTGCAGCTTGCTAAAGATCACATGGACACGCCAGAAGGCTATTGGGATGTTTTGTGGACAGATGAGTCCAAAATAGAGCTTTTTGGATTAAATGAGGTGTTATACAGTATGTGGAGAAAGGCAAACACGGTGGTGTTGGTATCATGGTTTGGGTCTGTTTTGCTGCATATGGCCCAAGATGACTTGCCATTATTGATGGGACAATGAATTCTGAATTAGAACAGAATATTACAAAGGAAAATGTCAGAACATCTGTCCATGAGCTGCATCTCAAGAGAACTTGGGTCATGCAGCAAGACAACGGCCCAAAGCATACAAGTCATTCCATCAAAGAACGGTTAATCCATTCAAAATGTTGTGGAAGGACCTGAAGTGAGCAGAACATAGGGGAAACCCACCAACATAACAGTGTATATGGAGAAATGGGGTAACATTCCATCATGCCGATGTTCAGGACTAATCCACAATTACCGTAAACATTTACATGCAGTTATTGCTGCACAAGGCGGTCATACCAGATACTGAAAGCAAAGTGTCACCTACTTTTGACACTCACAGATATGTGATATTGGATAATTTTCCTCAATAAAAAAAATTATCATGTCTCACTATTTTGTCTCATTTGTTTGATTTGGTCTCTTTATCTACTTTTAGGACTTCTGTGAATATCTGAGGTAGTTTTAGGCCAAATTTCAACAGAAATATAGAATATTCTGAATGGTTCACAAACTTTCAAGCACCACTGTACCTGTCTATTTCTGAAAATGTGCTTTTTCTGCAAAAAAAAAAAGTGCACACTTACAGCCCACTTTCCATACCTTCAGCAGAAATATAGAAAATTCTGCAGGGTTTCAAGCACCGCTGTATGTGCATATAGTATACCACCACTTGTATGTGACATTGGGGTCTATTTACTAAGCCTGGGATAGAGATAAAGTGGACGAAGTTAAAGAACCAGCCAATTAGCTCCTAACTGCCATGTTACAGGGTGTGTTTGAAAAGTGACAGTTAGGAGCTGATTGTCTGGTACTTTATCTCTGTCCTTTTTATCTCCATCTAAGGCTTAGTAAATAGAGCCCATTTACTGAAAGCACAAGTTGAGTATTATCGTGTTGGTGCACATTTTGTTCCTTTGAATAACATTAATGAATTACCCGCTATAATTGCCATAAATGAATACAAGTACAAATATTCTGTTAAAATGTCACTTCTTGAGATATTCCTGTACGAAACATTTTGCCATGGTTAATGTTGGGTGTACTGGCAATTTCCTGTGATATTCTAGGTGGGCACACTTTGTAGCCCACCAGCCAATTCATTTTGTTTCTTACAATAAGAACAACTGTAGAAGCAAGCGGGACCCATACTGGGGGGGGACTTTATGTAAGCAGCAGCGATAGCAACAATAGTGCATAATTTAATTAAATCCAAAGGAGACATGCTTTTTTTTTTTTTTATTATAATACATGTTTCTTTTTGCCCATGGATCCTATTGTATTTAAAGGTACAGCAGCGCACCCAGGCATCCAGAATGATGGTGTAATGATGGTACGGACAGTGTAGTGGTTAGCATTACTGCCTCACAGCACTGAGGTCATGGGTTCTATTCCCACCATGCAGTGGCGTGCGGTGAGGTCAGTGGCTGGTGAGGCACTGCAGCCAGAATATCCACTGAGTCCCGTCGATGACCCTTACCACTGCCGAGCTGGTGCCCGCTACTGCACATGAGCCTATGCCCACTACCGCCCCTGATGCCCATTATCACTGCCACTAAAGGCCACCGCCTCCGCCAATTGCTTACAAAATTGCCGCCATCAACTGCCCACCCCTCGCCATTAATTTGCATCTCAGTCTGATGCCGTCACCGCCAATGCCTGCAGCCTGCCTGCTCATCAAACTTGTGATAAGCAGGCAGCTAATTTATTTTACATTTTTATAAAAAATAAATATTAGTGTTTGGGATCAGTGAGACAGTGGGAGGAGGACATGAATGCAATTTTGTTGTCCATGGCTTCCATTAACTTAATAGTGCCATTTGTGCGACTCTATTAAGTTAATGAAAATAGCCAGCAGGAAGAGCGTAACACCAGGTAGAGGGTGACAGTAGTGGGTGACAGGGAGGGTGACGCCAGCGAGAGGGTGACAGGGAGAGGGTGACGCCAGGGAGAGGGTGACAGGAAGAGCGTGACGCCAGGGAAAGGGTGACAGCAGTGGGTGACAGGAAGAGCGTGACGCCAGGGAAAGGGTGACAGGAGTGGGTGACAGGGAGAGTGTGACACCAGGGAGAGGGTGACAGGAAGAGCTTGATGCCAGGGAGAGGGTGACAGGAAGAGCATGACACCAGGGAAAGGGTGGCAGCAGTGGGTGACAGGAAGAGTATATTGCCAGCGAGATGGTGATGGGAAGAGCGTGACGCCAGGGAGAGGGTGACAGGAAGAGCATGACGCCAGGGAGAGGGTGACAGGAGTGGGTGACAGGGAGAGTGTGACGCCAGGGAGAGGGTGACAGGAGTGGGTGACAGGGAGAGTGTGACGCCAGGGAGAGGGTGACAGGAAGAGCTTGATGCCAGGGAGAGGGTGACAGGAAGAGCGTGACACCAGGGAAAGGGTGGCAGCAGTGGGTGATAGGAAGAGCGTGATGCCAGGGAAAGGGTGACAGGAGTGGGTGACAGGGAGAGTGTGACGCCAGGGAGAGGGTGACAGGAAGAGCGTGACGCCAGAGAAAGGGTGACAGCAAGAGTATATTGCCAGGGTGACAGCGGTGACGACAGGGAGGGGGTGACAGGGAGAGGGTGACGCCAGGGAGAGGGTAACAGGAGTAGCAGAGGGTGAGAATTTGACAGAGAGAAGGAAAGGGTGATGGAAACAGACAGTTAATGATGATAATATTGCATTTTCTTACCTGGTCCTGGGCCTAGAACTGTAGCGCGGCTTCCCCCTTTGGTGGCAAGGATAGCAAGAACATGGATCTGGAGTCGTGAAAGAGTGAGGGAGGGGGGAGGAGCAGGAATCGTGGCCCCCTCATCATCCCTCTGGCCAGCAGGCCTGGCGACAGGGGTATCAAAGGGGACACCCATCCCGTGCCCGGTCGTTGTGAGGGGCCCCAAGATCCAGCAGCGGCAGCATGTCATATTTAAATAATATAAATCACAACATTGCGCCAGCTGGCGGCCGCAGGCCACCCGCTGTTTAGTTGTAACTAATCAGTGCCCCCAGCCCCATGTCATCTGTCAGCCAGTCCCAGTTTGGTACTCCCCTCCTCATCCAGTCTTCCCCGCCGGCCCTGTCTCTGCTCTGACTGATGCTGCCAGCACCGCTGCTGGCCGGACTGCATGCGAGTGACCAGAGACTAGGGTTTCTGAGTCGGGCAGTGGCGGCGGTGACACAGGGAGAGTGAGGAGGAAGTGGCCGTAAATTACGGGACTGGGGGCTCCGTGGTAGCGCCGCATGCAGGGAACTTTCCCTGCATACATTTCCTTCCCTGGCCGGCGGTATCTGCTACGGTGTAGGAGACAGGCTGGGGGTCAGACCGGCGGGCAGGGACGGTCGGCCTCATACATCGGTAAAGAAAGTCCTAGACGTCCTTGACCCCCCTCCCAAACCGCTACTGTCCAATCACAGGGACAGGCGTGCTTTCATATAGGCAGAAAGCACGCCCCTGCCAAAGAGGCATTTATACCAGTGCCGCTTATAGGGCATTTTTTGAATGGGCTTTTACTGCCTGGTGCTTGGCCCCGCCCCCCTCTTCCGGCCCTTTCCCATTCACAACGGGAGGCACCGAGAGCGGTGCCTCTAAAACAGTTTTAAAACTGTTTTTTATTCAGTACAAATTATTAAAATAATACAATGGGTAAAGCAGATACTTATGACACAGAATATGTGTCATAAGTATCTTTTTTGTATTATTTTAATCAATAAGGACAGGGGAGGCACTGCTTCCTACCTCCCCTGCCTCCCCTGACTGCACGTCCCTGCCACCATGGCCCTAACTGTGTGGAGTTTGTATATTCTCCCCGTACTTGCGTGGGTTTCCTCCGGGTACTCCGTTTCCTCCCACAATTCAAAAATATACTGGTAGGTTAATTGGATCCCAACAAAATTAACCCTAGCGTGCATGTGTGTGTACATGTGACAGGGAATATAGAGTAGATTGTAAGCTCCACTGGGGCAGGGACTGATGGGAATGGGCAAATATTCTCTGTACAGCGCTGTGGAATATGTGTGCGCTATATAAATAACTGGCAATAAATAAATAACCCCGACACAAAGTGACATGATAGGGGGTGAGCAATAATGTGCCTAGGGGCGGCCTGACACCTAAATCTGGCCCTGCATTACCTCGCAGAGAATAGGACTGCTTGACTACAGTTTCCTCCTGGTGATCATCCCACCATCCTAGGTCCCCTCTGGGCTAAATTTTGCAGGAAACTGTTTACAGGGTCTCTGTGGACTGTGGAAGAGCAGCAGAAAATGGTGAAAGCTACAGAAACTTAAAAAAAAGCTTACCAGAGGAGGAGACAGAATGGTCAGGCGTTGTCAATGTGACTCTCTACATGCAATATTTCCTGGAAGATGTTCTTATTCAAACTGGGGCCTGACTACAACCACACATACCAATAATAAGCAGGAAGATATACATGGTGTTGTACATGTTACGGTTATCAACCTGTTTTGGGATCCACCAATGCCGAAGCAGGTCGGCACTGTTCGTTGTGCCAGCCCTTGTCCCTGAACAAGTGATGTTAGTCATAGTTGGGCTGATGCTTCTTGTCCACTGCTGTTGTCCCCACTGTCACTGGTTATGTGCTTGGGGTGGCAGTGGCAAACGCAAGATTTGCATGGGGGGGTTTCCAGAACTGGGTGAAGCCAAGCATGGGGGTAGGTACTGAGGTGACCCAGAATATGCTGGGTAAGTAAAACTAGTGTGTGTGTGTGTGTGTGTGTGTGTGTGTGTGTGTGTGTGTGTGTGTGTGTGTGTGTGTGTGTGTGTGTGTGTGTGTGTGTGTGTGTGAAGTCTGATGGACGAAATGCGTTGGGTGTACCTCAATTGATCCTCCATTTTTAAGATAAGCATCATATTCTTATCCTATTAGATTGTTGATTTTAGCTTTTTATTGTGTATATATATTTTTTTTAGGTTTAATTCGATGCAGTTTTAGTAACCTTCTATACCTGTATTGTTTTAGCCCACCTTTTTAAGCAATATCTTGTATAAATAAACCTATCTTTTACTTTTTATAAGAACGTATCCTGCCAAATTCTTCATATTTGTTGTTTGTACAGACACTGCAGGTCGCTAGCACCCCTATCCCCTTGTTCTATCTCTATTATAAGGCAGCTTATCCCTGCCCAATTATTTAGGGGTCAGCTGACACCTTACATTTTTAAAGGAGTGTCTATAGTCTGGTACTTTTTAACCATAAATACTTACTCTATTCACATACACCTGTGGCGCCGTACTACCACTATCCCATATATATATATATATATATATGGGTGGTATTCATGTGACCGGCGGTCGGGAGACCGACAGTCACATGACCTCCTCCAGCATCCCGACCCCTCACTATCCCGATAGTCGGCATGCCGACCAACAGGGACTATTTCCACTCGTGGGTGTCCACGACACCCATAGAGTGGGAATAGAACCCGTGGCGACCGTAGGTCACCATCGAGCCCGCAGCATGGTGAGCGCAGCGAGCCCGCAAGGGGATTGCTGCACTCGACCCTCCCCGCCGGGATCCCGGCGTTGGTATGCTGCCGGGATCCCGGAGTCAGTAAGCTGACCGGCGGCCTCCTGACCGCCGGTCAGCCATACTATACCCATATATACACATATCTACACATATATATACTGTATATACACCTATATACTAGCGTCCGGGGAGACCATGGCAACCGGACGCCCACGGATGACGTCATTGACATCGAGACGGAAGACGCAGCGGGACACGCGCGGCCGGGCGGGCGCCGGACACTTGGCGGGATTCTTCTGCTTTATAAGGTAATATTCACTGTTTGTACGTTTGCTTTTCACCTTGACAAAGATAGGATCCCCGAAACGTTGGAGTTGTAGTGAATACAATTTTTGACCATTTAAGTCTCCGAGTGCCGCTTTTTGTATTTTAATCTGCATGTGCCTACCAGTGAGGGCACCGGAGCTATAGAAACCCTGTAAGGGAGTGCCGGCCCGCAAACAACCAGTATATATATATATATATATATATATACATACATACATACATACATATACACATATACATATATACATATATACATAGCATATTAAACATGCATACATATATATATATATACTGTACATAGAGTACACGTATGTATATATATATGCATGTATATATATCGTGTGTGTGTGTGTGTGTGTGTGTGTGTGTGTATTTACATGTGTATATATGTATGCACATGGATATATATGTAGTATAATTAAAGTAAAGTAAACCTTTATTAAGCATTTACAAGTGCCACCAGGAAGACAGCAGGATGCAGAGGACACTAGACAGCTATTAATAATACTCATGCAGCAAAAAAAAAAATAATAATAATAAATATTTTTTTTTGGTGGAGGGGGGTTTCTGGGTGCACAAAAACCCCACCTGGGTGCGCCACTGGGTAGAGCGACAGTAGTTTGAATTTGTTTAATGTCAGTTTACAACACTAAAATACACAGCAGCAAGGATTGTCATGTTTAACGTTGCACATAGATGTCTATGTCATAAAAGGTGGTTTCACACATTGTAATAAATCAGGTGGTTTCACTTTCAAAACTGTATTCCAAAAATAATAATATCTGTTTTGTTGTTAAAACTGTTGAAAGACTCCTGTCTTCCTGTCTTCCAGGGATGTTTCATGCCGTATCCCCAAAATGGCCATCAAGATCATTACTGAGTAGTGGAGGCAAGTTCTATAGGGGGGTGGTATTCCCGGCGGTCAGGAGACCGCCGGTCAGCCATACTACACCCCTATAGGGTGTGCCAACCGCACTGGTATAGTATAAAATGGTGATCAGTAATCCTGACTGAGTATTATTGGTGCAAAATGCACACGTAGTATATGTCGGGGGTGCTATCAGATTAGGACCATGCAAGCACAGGAAAGCCGCCCAAGAACGTCAAAAGACTCTCTTTCTAGGAAGCACTCCAACTGATCAGAAGTATCAGAATGTGGTTTTTACAACAGAATTAATAAAACTTAACTTTTAATAGATCACATAAAATTGAGTAAACATAGTAACCAAATATTTTAAAAGGTGAAATATAGACACAACATATAACAAAATATATATATATGTAATAAAAAGATTCTCAGGTTCGAAGTATTCAAATCCTTAAGTAGTTGCGTGATACTAATGAGAACCTTCGCGCAACAAGATACTCATGTCATTGAGGAAAAAAGTCAGGCGTGGCTTTTAATGGTCTTTTCCAGATTCTGCTGCCCCACATTTGCAAACGCATTGATTACGGGGTGAGAGATCTGTAATCGCAACGGCCAATGGAAATATAAAGAGGTCACCTGGGCTTGCGAATTGGTTTCTGCTGTCGGCTCATGGCATGTGAACCAGCGCAGCCGATGAGAGAACTACTGAGCAGCGTTAGGCCCAGTGATGGAATAAAGAGGAGACCAGAGTATAGGTGTCAGTGGCGTAACTAGGGACCCACAGCCACTGCGGTTGCTTGGAGGCGCAGGGCTGTGGGGAGCGCCGCCGCCGCCACTGATTGCTGCTGTTTTGGGAAGGACACGGAGGGCACAGTGCACGCCTCTCCTGTGTATCCCTCCTGGGTCTCCGGCGGCAGCAGGGCGTGTCTGTTAAATTAAGTGCCGGTTCATGAGCTCTCATTGGCTCACGAACCGGCACTTCATTTGACAGACACACCGCTGGAGACACAGGAGGGATACACAGGAGAGGTGCGCACTGTGCCCTCCGTGTCCTTCCCAAAATGCACAGCAGCGGGGAGCCTGAGGACTCGAGAGGGTGTGTACCTGGCACTGGGGGGGGCGTATTTGGCACGGGGGGTATATATGTACCTGGCACTGGGGGGGGCATATTTGGCACTGGGGGGGGTATATGTGTACCTGGCACTGGGGTTATATGTGTACCTGACACTGGGGGGGGGCATATTTGGCACTGGGGTGTATATGTGTACCTGGCACTGGGGGGGACATATTTGGCACTAGGGGTATATATGTCCCTGGCAATGGGGGGCATATTTGGCACAGGGGGTATATGTGTACCTGGCACTGGGGAGCATATTTGGCACAGGGGGTACAAGTGTACTTGGCACTGGGGGTATGTGTGTAGCTGCCAATGGGGGGGCATATGGGGCACTGGGGGCATATGTGTATCTGGCACTGTGGGGGAATATGTGGCACTGGGGGCATATGTGGCACTGGAAGAACAGCCCTAGCAACAAACATTACCCCCTGGTTACAAGCACAACACCCAGCTCATGAAATCCCTGGTAACAAGCATTACCCCTAGCAACGAGCATGACACCCAGTGCATAAAACCCCTGGCAACGAATATTACCCCCTGGCAACAAGCTTGAAACCCAGCACTTGAAACCCCTGGCAATGAGCATGACACCCTGAGCATGAAAACCCCTGGCACCGTGCATGGAACCAAGAGCATGAAACCCCTGGCAATGAGCAGGTCATTTAAAAGTAATTAGAAGCCTTACTGTTGGGCTTAATGTGTAATGGGCATTACGGTGTGTGGCATAATGTATCACGGACATTGCGGTGTGTGTCATAATGTGTCACAGGCATTGTATGTGGTATAATGTATTAGGGGCATTGCAGTGTGTAGCATAATGTATAACGGGCATTGCGATGCGTGTCATAATGTGTCACAGGTATTACGGTGTGTGGCATAATGTGTTGGGGGCATTACGGTGTGTGGCATAATGTGTCGGGGGCATTACGGTGTGTGGCATAATGTGTCGGGGGCATTACGGTGTGTGGTATACTATATCACGGGCATTGTGGTATGTGGTATATTGTCTCAGGGTCATTGCGGTGTGTGTCATAATGTGTCACAGGCATTGTATGTGCTATAATGTATCAGTATGTGGCATAATGTATACTGGGCATTACTATACGGAGGAAAAATGACAAATAATGTAAGGGGCATGAATCAGGATTATTTTTCTTTCCTGTGGTGGCCAAAGTCTGGGCGTGCAGATTACAAAACTGGAGTATAAGGTAGTCTTTTCCTGCAATGCCACGCCCCTTTATGCAAAGCCATGCCCATTTCAGCAAGGCCCCACCCCTTTTTCACGCAGATTCATCATTTTACTAGTGGCAATTATGGAGGGGGGGGGGGGCTACCAGAGAATATTTTGGCTTGGGGCAGAGCGAGCCGGCGGAACCTGCTCAGCAAAGGGATGCAGAGCAGGTAGGCGCCACGCTGGAGAGGCGCTCTACCTGCTCTGCATCCCTGCTGCTGTCCATCCCACTGTTGCTGTCGGCTGCCGCTGCATGACAGGCAGCAGCACCAGCAGCGTGAAGCTGGGACCTGAAAGTATATCCCTGCGAGTGCCGTGAGCAGTGGCATGTATGGCTACAGCTGCGGCCGCGCTCCGACTTTCACTGTCGGGACAGTCGCGGGTACACCCTTTCTTTTATGATGCGGTGGTGGGCAGGCACTTTCACATAGAGCAGGGAGAGCCGCTACCGCAGCGCAGTCACAAGTGTTCAGAGTGGCTAACAGTCTCCTTCCCGGAGCTCACCGCCAGCTGCCTCCAGCAAAGGTAACATGAGTCTAGTGACCACGGCGGGAATGCGGGTGCTGCTGCGTTGGGGGAGTGCGAGGCCCAGGGTTGGACTGGCCCACAGGGGTACAGGGGAAACCACTGGTAGGCCCCACTGCCTGTGGGCCCACTCCTTCCTCTAGGGATCAGGTTCCAGACTGTGCACTAGTATTATACATGGTAGATATGTTGCATTACACTGCACTAAACTATTCTCTATTTCAAGCCTCTGTGGAGGCTGGCCACACCCCCTTTGTAGGCTGGCCACACCCCTAAGTATGGGCCCCTATCACTGCACCCACAAGGTGGGCCCTTTATGCCCCAGTCCGACACTGGCGGGGCCTTAGGACCAAGAGACGGCAGGGTAGGCCATGTGCCTCCAATATCACTGCTGCTCACTCCCCCTGTGTGACACATGGTATTGATTTATATATATATAGACAGGTATGTCTGGCACTCACGCTTGATGAGGTGTAAAGGTCCGGTGCACAACCTCTCCGTGGAGCATATGGACAAACTGGTATGGGCGGCACTCAGGATACAAATAAAGACGACATCACCACTGGTACAGTCGACGTTTCGAGGACTTCTCCCCTTTATCAAGACACACATATTTACATGCTTACTGCACCTCCTGAGGGTCGTACTCACTGTGCCACTTGCGGAAGGGATATGTGCTCACTACATTGATGGAGGGTGGGTTATGCTTACTGCACCTCCTGAGGGGGTCATACTCCTCACTGTGTGCCATTAGGGATGATATATGTGTTCGTTGTGCCACTTGAAAGGGGGAATATTCACTCCTTTAGTGGGTTAGGGGTATGTGCTTACTGTGCTGCTGTCAGTGGGGTTGTACTTATTACTCCACTAGGGTGTGTGTGCCTGCTGTAACTCCTTAGGGGGTTAAACACACTGGAGACGATAATGTGCTCACGGCATCAGGCAGTACGGGTGGTGTAGTGGTTAGCATTACTGCCTCAGAGCACTTGGGTTACATTCTCATCATGGTCCTAACTGTGTGGAGTTTGTATATTCTCGCCGTGCTTGCATGGGTTTCCTCCGTGAACTCCGGTTTCCTCCCAAAAGCCAAAAATATATTTGTAAACTAATTGGCTCCTGACAAAAATTAACTATTGTTTGTAATATTGCGTGTACATGGAAATGCAAGATGGGCCAAAGGGTTTTTATCTGCCATCATATTTTATTTATCTATGTCAGAGTCGAAAAATATCATGATTCATATGCCTTGTATTAACCCCTAATGTGTGCGCATGCTGCTCGTCGCCTGGTCCCTCGTGCGTACACATCCCCGCAGATTTTGTAAGGGACGCTCCAGCTTCTCGTGCGCATGGGATGTGTAAATACGGCGGAGTTTGTGAGCTAGTAGCGTGCGACTCGATCGCGACATATTTAACACAAATAGCGTAATAATATATTATAGTTAATATTCCCATTAACAATGTCAGCAAGTATGGTAAGTTTAAAACCTCTTAGACAGAGAGATTCCTCATTGCATGCTGGGAGGGCTCAGACAAAGGTTGGAGGGTAGTGGTTGGTGTCCAGCTGTGGGGTATTGAAGGGGTGTTGTGCCTATGATAATTGGGAGGGATTCGCATAGTTCCTGCTCATGGTTATGCACAGAAGTAGAAAATAAGATTAATTGAATTCCGAATAAATTACACAAGTGCAGGGTAGGTGAATAGAATTCAGTCATTTATTTCCCACAGACTGAATACAATAGCCTTATTTACACTAAGCTTTGAGATTCTATGAAGAGGGCTTACACCTTTGTTTATGAATAGAACCAGGTTTCTCTCCAGAATAATGAGTGCTGAGTAGTCAATTGTCTCAACTGAAGGTGGGGTAAACAAAGCCCAGAGACAGAGTTTGTTTGGAAGATCCAAAACAAATAGCTTTCCACAATACAACCAGAGAGGAATTTAGAATACTAACAAGTCCTAGCCATCGCCCACTTCTTGAATTAACCAATGATCCCAGGTGCAGTACATGTCCCACCCCCTAACCAATGGAAAGAGAGCACACAGTATCTATTGTAGTATGTCTTGAGTTAGTAAATAAATATAGCTTGCAATAGGCTTGGTGACACAAGACTCTCTCTCATCAACAATTATCAGTCGGATAATTGGAGGACTGGATCCGGTCGCGCTTGCGAGTGTTTCCCCGTATGGTATGTTTCTCTGTGGCCACTTTGTTACCCGGTTAATGTATGCCAGTCATTCTCATTCTCTGTATCTGTATTTTCAATCATTTGTTAATGTTTGTATTTATGTCTAGATATTCTGTTTAGGTATTAATGTTAGATCTGTAGTGTATCAGATGTATTGTTTTCCCCTTTTTATACTAAAAGAATCATCCACCTGGTGTTAGAGCTGGAGTGGTTTTTAAATCTACATCAGGTATTGTGTATTTCATCATTTATTACTACGGCACCTCGTGCGCCTATTGCGTATGTTGTCTTTTTTTTTAAATCTGTTTATTTTGATTTTCATAGAATATAAGGTCAAATAGGAACAAATCGGTAGCATTTGATGAAGTAAACAATTACATCATGTAGGTAGGTACATCAAACTGTATCGAAAAGAAAACATGCAATCTTATCTGAGCATGGGAACAAAGGTAATATTCCAGTGATTATATCATATTCTATAATCTTGTAGCCATTAATGATCTTACATTCATTAAATCTCTAACTCCAAGAACCACTCCTGAAGCCCAAAGTATCATTAATAGAATTCGTACTCGAAGTTACAGGGGTATAGAGATATAAAAAAAGGCATATATTCCCGTGTTTCACGTATGCAATATTCGTACCATAATAACCCGCAGGAAGATGTTCCCTAAAACTAACCATTAAAACATCATTCAAAAATCTATTTGTTTTCACATGAAGATGAGAAGAAAGTACAGAAAGAGAAGAAAGAAGATGGGGTAGGGAAATACATTAGGGTAAATGGGGGAGGAGGGAAAGATGCTCCTGACAATTGAATCGAGGAAAAATAGCAGTGAATATATCAATCTCCTGGCAGGGTCTGGAGGAGTTCAACCCTAGGACTGAACAGCATAAACGGTATGAATGGTTATGAGGTAGATTCTTCTAACAGTTTCCTATGTAGAAACCATTCAGTTTGTTCAAAGACCTTAAATATCTGGGCTTGTGTGGACTGATCCCGTGACTCTATATAGAGACCCCACTTCTTGTAAAAAGTTTTAACCCCCACCTCTATATTGACTTGAACCGATTTCCTGTCATAGTATAGTATCTGTAAAAGTTTACCATGAACTTCCCCGAGTGTAGGGGGAGAGGGTAATAACCAGTGTGATAAAATAATTTTCTTTGAGACTGTTACCAAAATAGTGAGAAATGGTATAGTTCGCCGTTTCTCAGTTCCTAAATTCCATTCGGAGAAATTTGCACACAAACAAGATAGGGGTGTTGCTGTTACATGTATATTCAGAAGCTTATTAATGTAAGCCAGACGTTTGTTCCAAAAACGTTTAATCAGACCACAATCCCAGAACATGTGATAGAAGGAAGCCGTACGTATATGACATTTGGGACATTCCCCAGTTTCCGTGGGGTGAAACTTAGCATGTTGGCTCGGGGAAATATAGGCTCTCTGTAGAGTACGGAGGTGGACCTCCTGTAAGTAAGGTGAAGCCAGGGCTTTCAGGCTAGAAACATAATGATCACTGAGTGGGTGATGGCTAGTCAGGCTAGGTATATCCTTACTCCATTGGTTAAGTAGTCTCTCCCATCTACAGTCTGTTGTGTTAGATGTCAGAATAGAATATATTTGTCTAATGCGTGTCGGGCCTGTTCTATGTGTTTTAAGCGAAAGCTGTAGTGGGTTAGAAGACAAGGGGGCTTCTTGTGGGGTAGTAAACATGTGAGTAGCTAAGCCTAGATAGTGTCGTGTCTGTAGATACATGAAAAAATGAGAGTGGGGTAGGCCATATTTTTCTTGGAGCGATGAGAAGGAGTACATGGAGCCTCCCGGGTCAAATACTTTGGAAGAGTTTGAGAGTCCTTTCTCTTTCCAGAGTCGGTAATTTGAGTTAAGGAGGGATGGGGGGAAAGCTGGATTACCCCATAGCGGGATGCAGATAGATTCCTCAGGATTGCATTTAAATTTCTTGTGTAAAGAGCGCCAGTTATAATAGATATCCCTAAAAAGGGGGTTAGCGAGGATGTGGGTCGGGATCAGTGAGGGTTTAGACAGGAGTAATGCCCCCGGGGAGTAAGGAGTGAATAGTGCCTCATCCAGAGCGGAGTCTGTATAGAGTTCCCTGTCAAACAGCCAGTCAGCAGCACATCTAAATAGAGACGCCATTGAGTAGGATGCGTAATCAGGAACACCAAATCCACCTGCGGACTTGGGTGCCATCAGTTTATCCAAAGCAATGAACGCCTTCTTGCCTTTCCATAAAAACCTTGACATAATTTTCCGTAAATATTGAATATCATGCTTAGTAAGGCGGACTGGGAGCATCTGCATGAGGTAAAATATCTTTGGGAAAACTATACTTTGTAACACAGCTATTCTCCCTATCAAGGATAGAGGTAACAATTTCCAACCATCCAATAGTGCGGTAATACGTGCCAGGACAGGGGTGAAATTTTCTTCATAGAGTCTGGAAAGGTTTATTGGGATTTGAATCCCTAGGTATTTAATCTTAGTGAGGGCTATTTTGAATGAGAGATCCGGAAGTAGTGCGGAAATAGTGCGTGAGGAGGGGCCTAAGGGCAAAAGTTCTGATTTGGCCACATTAATCCTATACCCTGCCCTAACTCCAAATGCCTGTGTCATTCCAAGGATCTCTGGGATAGAGGTCGATGGATCTGAAACAAATAATAGCATATCATCGGCAAAGAGGGCAAGGCGAAGGTCAACATCTCCTATTTGAATTCCCTTAATTACACTCGATTGGCGTAAGGCAATCGCCAGGGGTTCCAGTGCTACTGCAAATAGTAAGGGTGATAGTGGGCACTCCTGTCTGGTACCTCTCTGGATCTCGAAGGGAGAAGAGAGAACTCCATTGCAGGATATCTGGGTTTGTGGAGCCGTGTAAAGAAGTTTTAGAAGATTTACAAAATCTGCAGGAAAGCCAAATTGTAGGAGTGTGGAAAAAAGATGATCCCAGTCCACCATATCAAACGCTTTTTCCGCGTCGAGTGAGAGAATAACTGGAAGGGAGGAAGGGGTATTTGAAGAGGAGGAGGAGGCATAAATGGCAGAAAGAACTCTCCTTACATTGATCTCCGAGTGTCTGCCCCAGATAAACCCAGTTTGATCTTTATGTATGATATGAGGGAGTAAAAATTTTTATCCGGTTAGCTAAGATTTTAGTAAGTAGCTTGTAATCAAGATTTAAGAGTGAAATTGGGCGATATGACCCTGGTTGGGATAAGTCTCTACCAGGTTTGGGGAGGACTTTGAGGATGGCAGTGTTAAAGTGTTTGGGAAGAGTGTCAGAAGACAGAACCGCATTAAGGACAGACACCAGTGTGTCCCCTATCCGGGGTAAAATAATTTTATAAAAGTCGGCACTAAAGCCATCAGGGCCCAGCGCCTTATCTCTGCCAAACTGTCCAATGACACTCCGGATTTCCTCTAATGAGATGGGAGCCAACAATGGTGATGCCATGGAGGCATGAAGCTGGGGAGCAGAAAGGTTATCCCAAAAGTCCTTGGGCCATGACGACTGGGTGGGAGGAGTAGAAGGGGTGGAGTTTGAGGAAGAGGAATATAAGTCCTTGTAAAATGCTTTCATAACATCAGAAATCTCCTGATTATTAGTAGTTAATGTGCCAGCAGGGGTATACAAAGGATGAGTGACCATGGGAGGGCGGGAACCCATGAGGAGTGTCGTCAACAACTTGCCCGTTTTATTGCCAAATTTGTAGAACCGATAGTTCACCGAGAATGAATACCTATTACCCATGGAGGACATGAATTCATCAAAGTGGGCTTTGGCTTCAATGTATATAAGGCGATTTTGAGGGGTCGGAAAAGATTTGTATTGCTGATAGGCTGTCGACAAGGGTCTCTGGAACTCTAGATATTGAGAGGCATATTTTTTATTGGTGGCTGAGACATAGGATATAATGTCTCCCCGGAGAACCGATTTTGCAGTCATCCAAAATAGAATTGGATCTTCTTCTAAATGGGATGCGTTGTTAGTTTTAAAGGCCTCCCAAGAGGATTCCAATCTTTGCTGGAATTTCAGGGAGTGAGCGAGATAGGAGGGGAATCTCCACAATCTGGGAGAGTGGGATATGTCTGGGAAATGGAGCGTTGCAGTAACTAGGGCATGGTCTGATAAGGAGATTGCCTCAATTTGTGAATCTGATACGTTCAGTAGTAGGGAATGGGACAGTAAAATATAGTCTATCCTAGATAGCGTGTGATGGGCCGCTGAGAGACATGTTTATTCCCTCTCTGTGGGATGTAAAGCTCTCCAGATATCTACCGTCTGTAGGCTGTCAGCTAATAGAGGGACCCCAAGTTTGGGTAGTGAAAGAGGTTTTGTCGGTGCGTGGGATCGATCTAAATAGGAGGAGGAGATAAGATTCAAATCTCCACAGAGTATTAAGGGGTCTGTGAGAAGAGGGGTTAGTTTGGCGAGTAGAGATTGAAAGAAATTTTTGGAATAAATGTTGGGTGCATATACGTTACATAGTGTGTAAACTCTACCATTAAGCTTAACAGACATTATCACATAACGACCTTCAGGATCAGTGACTGTGGTCAGGATTTCAGTGGTCATAGAACGTTTCGCCAATATGACAACCCCTCTGGCCTTAGAATTGAAAGAGCTGAAACCTAAAACCCGCCAGTTCAGAGCATTCAATTTTGCCGTTTCCTCTGGAGTTAGGTGCGTTTCTTGGAGGAATGCCATGTCTATGTGCTGTTTACCTAAATATAGGAGTATTTTCCGCCTCTTTGCTGGGGAGTTAAAGCCCCCGACATTCCAAGATCCCACTATCAGATTAGGCATAGTTCAGAGGAAAGGGCAAAACAGAGGACTTGTAAACTGTCTGCATAAGGGGGATGAGCATCATCACCTGCTTGAGGACGGGGGGTGGGAAAGAGGGGGGAGGGGAGAGACAAAACAGGAGGGGAAAAAAAGAGATGGAAATAGAAAGCAGCAGTACATAACAGTAGAGATGAGCGGGTTCGGTTCCTCGGAATCCGAACCCGCCCGAACTTCAGCTTTTTTCTCACGGGTCCGAGCGACTCGGATCCTCCCGCCTTGCTCGGTTAACCCGAGCGCGCCCGAACGTCATCATCCCGCTGTCGGATTCTCGCGAGACTCGGATTCTATATAAGGAGCCGCGCGTCGCCGCCATTTTCACACGTGCATTGAGATTGATAGGGAGAGGACGTGGCTGGCGTCCTCTCCGTTTATAGAGAAGAGACTAGAGTAGAGAGAGACACAGTATTTAGTAATTTTGGGGAGCATTTTTAGGAGTACTACTACTTGCTGAAGTGTAGTGTGACTGTATATGTATATCTGACTTGTGGGGGAGACAGTGGGGAGCAGTTAGAGTCTGAGAGCAGGAGTACATATTTTAACGTACAGTGCACACGTCTGCCATTGTGACCACACTGACCACCAGTATATTGTGATTGTCTGCTTAGGAGTACTACTTGCAAGTTGCTGATAGTGTGACCAGTGACCTGACCACCAGTTTAATTAATCACCACCAGTTTAATATATATATATATATAATTGTATATATATATAATTGTATACCACCTACCCGTGTTTTTTTTTTTTTCTTTCTTCTTGATACATACTATAGTAGCTTACTGTAGCAGTCTGCGGTGCTGAGCTGACAGTGTCCATCAGGTCCGTCATCAGTCATTACGTAATAAATATATATACCTGTCCGGCTGCAGTACTAGTGTAGTGATATTATATATATATATATTAATTTCATCTCATTATCATCCAGTCTATATTAGCAGCAGACACAGTACGGTAGTCCACGGCTGTAGCTACCTCTGTGTCGGCAGTCGCTCGTCCATCCATAATTGTATACCACCTACCCATGGTTTTTTTTTTTTTCTTTCTTCTTGATACATACTACTATAGTAGCTTACTGTAGCAGTCTGCGGTGCTGAGCTGACAGTGTCCAGCAGGTCCGTCATTACATAATAAATATATATACCTGTCCGGCTGCAGTACTAGTGATATTATATATATATATATATATTAATTTCATCTCATTATCATCCAGTCTATATTAGCAGCAGACACAGTACGGTAGTCCACGGCTGTAGCTACCTCTGTGTCGGCAGTCGCTCGTCCATCCATAATTGTATACCACCTACCCGTGGTTTTTTTTCTTTTCTTTCTTCTTGATACATACTACTATAGTAGCTTACTGTAGCAGTCTGCGGTGCTGAGCTGACAGTGTCCAGCAGGTCCGTCATTACATAATAAATATATATACCTGTCCGGCTGCAGTACTAGTGATATTATATATATATATATATATATATATATTAATTTCATCTCATTATCATCCAGTCTATATTAGCAGCAGACACAGTACGGTAGTCCACGGCTGTAGCTACCTCTGTGTCGGCAGTCGCTCGTCCATCCATAATTGTATACCACCTACCCGTGGTTTTTTTTCTTTCTTCTTGATACATACTACTATAGTAGCTTACTGTAGCAGTCTGCGGTGCTGAGCTGACAGTGTCCAGCAGGTCCGTCATCAGTCATTACATAATAAATATATATACCTGTCCGGCTGCAGTACTAGTGATATTATATATATATATATATTAATTTCATCTCATTATCATCCAGTCTATATTAGCAGCAGACACAGTACGGTAGTCCACGGCTGTAGCTACCTCTGTGTCGGCAGTCGCTCGTCCATCCATAATTGTATACCACCTACCCGTGTTTTTTTTTTTTCTTTCTTCTTGATACATACTACTATAGTAGCTTACTGTAGCAGTCTGCGGTGCTGAGCTGACAGTGTCCAGCAGGTCCGTCATCAGTCATTACATAATAAATATATATACCTGTCCGGCTGCAGTACTAGTGATATTATATATATATATATATATATTAATTTCATCTCATTATCATCCAGTCTATATTAGCAGCAGACACAGTACGGTAGTCCACGGCTGTAGCTACCTCTGTGTCGGCAGTCGCTCGTCCATCCATAATTGTATACCACCTACCCGTGGTTTTTTTTTTTTTTCTTGATACATACTACTATAGTAGCTTACTGTAGCAGTCTGCGGTGCTGAGCTGACAGTGTCCAGCAGGTCCGTCATCAGTCATTACATAATAAATATATATACCTGTCCGGCAGCAGTACTAGTGATATTATATATATATATATATATATTAATTTCATCTCATTATCATCCAGTCTATATTAGCAGCAGACACAGTACGGTAGTCCACGGCTGTAGCTACCTCTGTGTCGGCAGTCGCTCGTCCATCCATAATTGTATACCACCTACCCGTGGTTTTTTTTCTTTCTTCTTGATACATACTACTATAGTAGCTTACTGTAGCAGTCTGCGGTGCTGAGCTGACAGTGTCCAGCAGGTCCGTCATCAGTCATTACATAATAAATATATATACCTGTCCGGCTGCAGTACTAGTGATATTATATATATATATATATTAATTTCATCTCATTATCATCCAGTCTATATTAGCAGCAGACACAGTACGGTAGTCCACGGCTGTAGCTACCTCTGTGTCGGCAGTCGCTCGTCCATCCATAATTGTATACCACCTACCCGTGTTTTTTTTTTTTCTTTCTTCTTGATACATACTACTATAGTAGCTTACTGTAGCAGTCTGCGGTGCTGAGCTGACAGTGTCCAGCAGGTCCGTCATCAGTCATTACATAATAAATATATATACCTGTCCGGCTGCAGTACTAGTGATATTATATATATATATATATATTAATTTCATCTCATTATCATCCAGTCTATATTAGCAGCAGACACAGTACGGTAGTCCACGGCTGTAGCTACCTCTGTGTCGGCAGTCGCTCGTCCATCCATAATTGTATACCACCTACCCGTGGGTTTTTTTTTTTTTCTTGATACATACTACTATAGTAGCTTACTGTAGCAGTCTGCGGTGCTGAGCTGACAGTGTCCAGCAGGTCCGTCATCAGTCATTACATAATAAATATATATACCTGTCCGGCAGCAGTACTAGTGATATTATATATATATATATATATATTAATTTCATCTCATTATCATCCAGTCTATATTAGCAGCAGACACAGTACGGTAGTCCACGGCTGTAGCTACCTCTGTGTCGGCAGTCGCTCGTCCATCCATAATTGTATACTAGTATCCATCCATCTCCATTGTTTACCTGAGGTGCCTTTTAGTTGTGCCTATTAAAATATGGAGAACAAAAATGTTGAGGTTCCAAAAATAGGGAAAGATCAAGATCCACTTCCACCTCGTGCTGAAGCTGCTGCCACTACTCATGGCCGAGACGATGAAATGCCATCAACGTCGTCTGCCAAGGCCGATGCCCAATGTCTTAGTACAGAGCATGTAAAATCCAAAACACCAAATATCAGTAAAAAAAGGACTCCAAAATCTAAAATAAAATTGTCGGAGGAGAAGCGTAAACTTGCCAATATGCCATTTACCACACGGAGTGGCAAGGAACGGCTGAGGCCCTGGCCTATGTTCATGGCTAGTGGTTCAGCTTCACATGAGGATGGAAGCACTCAGCCTCTCGCTAGAAAAAAGAAAAGACTCAAGCTGGCAAAAGCACCGCAAAGAACTGTGCGTTCTTCGAAATCCCACATCCACAAGGAGAGTCCAATTGTGTCGGTTGCGATGCCTGACCTTCCCAACACTGGACGTGAAGAGCATGCGCCTTCCACCATTTGCACGCCCCCTGCAAGTGCTGGAAGGAGCACCCGCAGTCCAGTTCCTGATAGTCAGATTGAAGATGTCAGTGTTGAAGTACACCAGGATGAGGAGGATATGGGTGTTGCTGGCGCTGGGGAGGAAATTGACAAGGAGGATTCTGATGGTGAGGTGGTTTGTTTAAGTCAGGCACCCGGGGAGACACCTGTTGTCCGTGGGAGGAATATGGCCGTTGACATGCCTGGTGAAAATACCAAAAAAATCAGCTCTTCGGTGTGGAAGTATTTCAACAGAAATGCGGACAACATTTGTCAAGCCGTGTGTTGCCTTTGTCAAGCTGTAATAAGTAGGGGTAAGGACGTTAACCACCTCGGAACATCCTCCCTTATACGTCACCTGCAGCGCATTCATAATAAGTCAGTGACAAGTTCAAAAACTTTGGGCGACAGCGGAAGCAGTCCACTGACCAGTAAATCCCTTCCTTTTGTAACCAAGCTCACGCAAACCACCCCACCAACTCCCTCAGTGTCAATTTCCTCCTTCCCCAGGAATGCCAATAGTCCTGCAGGCCATGTCACTGGCAATTCTGACGAGTCCTCTCCTGCCTGGGATTCCTCCGATGCATCCTTGCGTGTAACGCCTACTGCTGCTGGCGCTGCTGTTGTTGCTGCTGGGAGTCGATGGTCATCCCAGAGGGGAAGTCGTATGCCCACTTTTACTACTTCCACCAAGCAATTGACTGTCCAACAGTCCTTTGCGAGGAAGATGAAATATCACAGCAGTCATCCTGTTGCAAAGCGGATAACTGAGGCCTTGACAACTATGTTGGTGTTAGACGTGCGTCCGGTATGCGCCGTTAGTTCACAGGGAACTAGACAATTTCTTGAGGTAGTGTGCCCCCGTTACCAAATACCATCTAGGTTCCACTTCTCTAGGCAGGCGATACCGAGAATGTACACGGACGTCAGAAAAGGACTCACCAGTGTCCTAAAAAATGCAGTTGTACCCAATGTCCACTTAACCACGGACATGTGGACAAGTGGAGCAGGGCAGGGTCAGGACTATATGACTGTGACAGCCCACTGGGTAGATGTATGGACTCCCGCCGCAAGAACAGCAGCGGCGGCACCAGTAGCAGCATCTCGCAAACGCCAACGCTTTCCTAGGCAGGCTACGCTTTGTATCACCGGTTTCCAGAATACGCACACAGCTGAAAACCTCTTACGGCAACTGAGGAAGATCATCGCGGAATGGCTTACCCCAATTGGACTCTCCTGTGGATTTGTGGCATCGGACAACGCCAGCAATATTGTGTGTGCATTAAATATGGGCAAATTCCAGCACGTCCCATGTTTTGCACATACCTTGAATTTGGTGGTGCAGAATTTTTTAAAAAACGACAGGGGCGTGCAAGAGATGCTGTCGGTGGCCAGAAGAATTGCGGGACACTTTCGGCGTACAGGCACCACGTACAGAAGACTGGAGCACCACCAAAAACGCCTGAACCTGCCCTGCCATCATCTGAAGCAAGAAGTGGTAACGAGGTGGAATTCAACCCTATATATGCTTCAGAGGTTGGAGGAGCAGCAAAAGGCCATTCAAGCCTATACAATTGAGCACGATATAGGAGGTGGAATGCACCTGTCTCAAGCGCAGTGGAGAATGATTTCAACGTTGTGCAAGGTTCTGCAACCTTTTGAACTTGCCACACGTGAAGTCAGTTCAGACACTGCCAGCCTGAGTCAGGTCATTCCCCTCATCAGGCTTTTGCAGAAGAAGCTGGAGGCATTGAAGGAGGAGCTAAAAGGGAGCGATTCCGCTAGGCATGTGGGACTTGTGGATGGAGCCCTTAATTCGCTTAACAAGGATTCACGGGTGGTCAATCTGTTGAAATCAGAGCACTACATTTTGGCCACCGTGCTCGATCCTAGATTTAAAACCTACCTTGGATCTCTCTTTCCGGCACACACAAGTCTGCTGGGGTTCAAAGACCTGCTGGTGACAAAATTGTCAAGTCAAGCGGAACGCGACCTGTCAACATCTCCTCCTTCACATTCTCCCGCAACTGGGGGTGCGAGGAAAAGGCTCAGAATTCCGAGCCCACCCGCTGGCGGTGATGCAGGGCAGTCTGGAGCGACTGCTGATGCTGACATCTGGTCCGGACTGAAGGACCTGACAACGATTACGGACATGTCGTCTACTGTCACTGCATATGATTCTCTCACCATTGAAAGAATGGTGGAGGATTATATGAGTGACCGCATCCAAGTAGGCACGTCAGACAGTCCGTACTTATACTGGCAGGAAAAAGAGGCAATTTGGAGGCCCTTGCACAAACTGGCTTTATTCTACCTAAGTTGCCCTCCCACAAGTGTGTACTCCGAAAGAGTGTTTAGTGCCGCCGCTCACCTTGTCAGCAATCGGCGTACGAGGTTACTTCCAGAAAATGTGGAGAAGATGATGTTCATTAAAATGAATTATAATCAATTCCTCCGTGGAGACATTGACCAGCAGCAATTGCCTCCACAAAGTACACAGGGAGCTGAGATGGTGGATTCCAGTGGGGACGAATTGATAATCTGTGAGGAGCGGGATGTACACGGTGATATATCGGAGGGTGAAGATGAGGTGGACATCTTGCCTCTGTAGAGCCAGTTTGTGCAAGGAGAGATTAATTGCTTCTTTTTCGGTGGGGGTCCAAACCAACCCGTCATTTCAGTCACAGTCGTGTGGCAGACCCTGTCACTGAAATGATGGGTTGGTTAAAGTGTGCATGTCCTGTTTATACAACATAAGGGTGGGTGGGAGGGCCCAAGGACAATTCCATCTTGCACCTCTTTTTTCTTTCATTTTTATTTGCGTCATGTGCTGTTTGGGGAGTGTTTTTTGGAAGGGCCATCCTGCGTGACACTGCAGTGCCACTCCTAGATGGGCCAGGTGTTTGTGTCGGCCACTAGGGTCGCTTAGCTTACTCACACAGCTACCTCATTGCGCCTCTATTTTTCTTCTTTGCGTCATGTGCTGTTTGGGGAGTGTTTTTTGGAAGGGCCATCCTGCGTGACACTGCAGTGCCACTCCTAGATGGGCCAGGTGTTTGTGTCGGCCACTAGGGTCGCTTAGCTTACTCACACAGCTACCTCATTGCGCCTCTATTTTTCTTCTTTGCGTCATGTGCTGTTTGGGGAGTGTTTTTTGGAAGGGCCATCCTGCGTGACACTGCAGTGCCACTCCTAGATGGGCCAGGTGTTTGTGTCGGCCACTAGGGTCGCTTAGCTTACTCACACAGCTACCTCATTGCGCCTCTTTTTTTCTTCTTTGCGTCATGTGCTGTTTGGGGAGTGTTTTTTGGAAGGGCCATCCTGCGTGACACTGCAGTGCCACTCCTAGATGGGCCAGGTGTTTGTGTCGGCCACTAGGGTCGCTTAGCTTACTCACACAGCTACCTCATTGCGCCTCTTTTTTTCTTCTTTGCGTCATGTGCTGTTTGGGGAGTGTTTTTTGGAAGGGCCATCCTGCGTGACACTGCAGTGCCACTCCTAGATGGGCCAGGTGTTTGTGTCGGCCACTAGGGTCGCTTAGCTTACTCACACAGCTACCTCATTGCGCCTCTTTTTTTCTTCTTTGCGTCATGTGCTGTTTGGGGAGTGTTTTTTGGAAGGGCCATCCTGCGTGACACTGCAGTGCCACTCCTAGATGGGCCAGGTGTTTGTGTCGGCCACTAGGGTCGCTTATCTTACTCACACAGCTACCTCATTGCGCCTCTTTTTTTCTTTGCGTCATGTGCTGTTTGGGGAGTGTTTTTTGGAAGGGCCATCCTGCGTGACACTGCAGTGCCACTCCAAGATGGGCCAGGTGTTTGTGTCGGCCACTAGGGTCGCTTAGCTTAGTCATCCAGCGACCTCGGTGCAAATTTTAGGACTAAAAATAATATTGTGAGGTGTGAGGTATTCAGAATAGACTGAAAATGAGTGGAAATTATGGTTTTTGAGGTTAATAATACTTTGGGATCAAAATGACCCCCAAATTCTATGATTTAAGCTGTTTTTTAGTGTTTTTTGAAAAAAACACCCGAATCCAAAACACACCCGAATCCGACAACAAAAATTCGGTGAGGTTTTGCCAAAACGCGGTCGAACCCAAAACACGGCCGCGGAACCGAACCCAAAACCAAAACACAAAACCCGAAAAATTTCAAGTGCACATCTCCTATATAATAGCCCTATTCTGTGACCTTGTGATTCATTTGCTAACGCTGGGCGGAGTCACAACAGTGGGCGGAGTTATTCAAATGAGTCACAGAGATCTGGCCAAATCTACAGGAGACTAGGAGCAGAAGCAGATAGCATGGGCATTGGGCATGTCACAGGCAGGGGTGCAGACCTCCCAGCTTTCTGCAGGAGCTTTCTCCAGGCAGAAGGAAGGAAACACACTCGGTGAAAAGGGGGCGTGGCTTCACGGGAGGGCCCCCGTTTTCGTCAGTGAGGGGGCTTGACCAGCGCTCTGTGAGCTGCTGGCATGCCCCCAGGGGCTGATTATGAGTCCGGGGGGCACAGGGCACTTGAGACAGGGGAGCCCTATCTCATTGCTGTGCCTGCTGTGGGTTGGGGGCGTGGCCTAATCGCGGCCCGCGCGGCCACGCCCCCTTATGCAAATTCCGATTTTTATTTTTTTTTATGGGATTTTGACCCCTCAGCTAGGGCTAAATCCAGAGGACGTGGTCGCTCCCCCTACACACCCGCACAGGGAGAAGAAAGCAGGGAGACTGCTGCCTCCCTGCAACACCACAGACCTGCCAATATGCAGCAGCGTGTGCTGACTGTAGCACAATGCTGCCGCTGTTGCTGGCAGGACGGGGGGAGCTTCTGAGCTGGGACAGAGCTACTCCAGCCGGGGGGCCCCCTAAAACTGTGGGGCCAACGGTACGTATCCCCTAACCACCACCCCCCCCCCCCCTTAATCCGGCTCTGCTGCTGGAACCCCCCCCGTAATCCGTACCCCCTGATGCCCCCTCTCCCTCTGTCTCCACTATTCACCGCTGCTCTGCTAAGCAGAACAGCGAGTACAGGAGCTTTCCAACTGCCCCCCCCCCCCCACCGCCGGACACTGCGACCCTCGGGTGGGACAGCGGGACAGACCCCAAAAAATGGGACTGTCCCGCGAAAATCGGGACATTTGGGAGGTATGGGGGTGTGTGAGGGGTATGTCATACAGACAGACGGGCACCGGCTCACTGTGTGCTTGACCCCCCACATCGGCATACTCAGCAGGGTCTCTCTGGTGCGGAGGAGCGTCACTTTCTGACACACTCCACGCTTCTTAGCTGCAGTTTAGTGGGGCACCTGCCGCTGTGCAGGTTCCATACTGCCTCTGTTATCTCCAGCCCCGGCAACCCCACCGCTAGCTGCAGCGCTGCCACCCGCAGTGGAGTGCGCCCAGCTCATTCACACACTTTAGCTGGCGGGTAGCGCTGCAGAAATCCGAGCTGCTTGCAGGCTCTGACCCACTCCTCCCTCCAGCCGCAGCGTCTCCTGGGAGCTAACCAGTCACTCCCAGTCTCCCCTTACCACAGTGCCCGGAAGCCGTGAGGTCCGCGCCACGTGCATGCTATGACCCCTCCTCCCTCCAGCCGCAGCATCTCCTGGGGGCTAACCAGTCATTTCCAGTCTCACCTTACCACAGTGCCCGGCAGCTGCGCGAGGTCTGCGGTGTGTGACTGAGGAGGGGGGGAGGGATGCGGACTGGCAGAGAAAGCACGACTCCAGCCTGAGAGAGTCAGCCATGCCAAGTCTCCAGCAGCAGCAGATCCCAACAGGTTGGAATGGAACAGCAGCAGCCAGCAGCAGTGACTCCGGTAAGACACATCTGTCTGTCACCACTGTTTTGTCCCTAATACCAATCTCTCCCGTGCCCTGTGTTCTGTCATGTCCCTGTCACCCCTGGCCTTGCCCTGCCACCCTTATTCTGGCCCTTTCACCCTTATCCTGGCCCTTTCACCCTTATCCTGGCCCTGTCACCCTTATGCTGGCCCTGTTACCCCTATCCTGGCCCTGTCACCCCTGTGCTTGCCCTGTCAACCCTATACTGGCCCCGTCACCCCTGTCCTGGTCCTGCCGCCCCTACCCTGGCCCTGTCACCCCTATCCTGTCCCTATCATTTCTGTCCTGGCCCTGTCACCCCTGTCCTGGCCCGTCACCCCTGTCCTGGCACCGTCACCCCTGTCCTGGCCCCGTCAACCCTGTACTGACCCTGTCACCCCTGTCCTGGCCCTGTTACTGCATACCCTCCAACTACCTTTTATGGCATGTACAGTACCCGCAGCGCCTCCAGACCTCTCCCCAATGCACTACACCTCCGCACCTTCCCCTCCACCACATGCGGCACTCCACCCCTCCCCCACATGCTGTGCCTCTAGACCCCCTACACCACCCGTGGCTCCCACTCCTCCACCCCTTCACCACCCACAGCACCTCCAGGCCCCTTCCACCATTCACCCCCCTTATACGTCTCCCCCCATACCTGCCCCTCTCCACCCGCAGCATCTGCAGACACCCTCCTCCATCAGCGGTCCCCCCCTCACCCACCCCTCCCCCACCAATGGCACCCCCGCACCTGCCCCTCCACCACCTGCAGCACCTCCGGACCTCCTTTCCCATCCGCCGCAACACCCGTACCTGCCCCTACCCTACCCATGGTGCCTGCGGTCCCCTACCCAACCCCCGGCACACCCATCCCACAGCTCCTCCGGAACCCTTCACCCATCCACAACATCCCCACACCTGCCCCTCTCCCACCCGTGGCACCCCTGCCCCTCCCCCACCTGCAGTGCCTCCGGACCCCTCCCCCATCTGCATCCCCCACTCCTCTGCCCCTCCCCCACGTGCAGCACCTCCCGAACCTTCCCCATCCGGGCCCCACCCCCACTTCTGCCTCCCCTCCACCCGCAGCATCTACAGACACCATCCGCAGTCCCCCTCGCACCCGCTACATTCTGTACATCGTGCCCTGCAGGTGCTGTTCACGCCGTCGCAAGGGGCTGCGCCTCCTTCACCATCGCACGCCCTTTCATTGTGCAATATTTAACCACTAACAAAGGAATGCAGGTAATACTCCATATAATACAAATATTAAACCCCAGAAAGGCATGCAAGGGTTAAGGGGGCGTAGCCCCTTGCGACGGTGTGAAGAGCGCCCGTAGGGCGCGATGAAGCACCTAGTCTCTACATAACAGGCCATACAATTGAGAAGAGGATACTTTGATAAATAGCCAATAGTTCTGTGACCAGTGACCTCTGGTCAACGAGCATGGGCGACTACCAGTGGTAGCGGTCCCGCACCCCGGCATTAAGTGGTGTGTACCAGCAGGAAAGGAGGAGCCCCTCCCCACCGCTATATACGTAAACAAATCCCACCCAGAAACCCCTAGTAATTGAGCTATATAACCAAATGCTCCAAGAAGCACTATAATATTATAATATAATATGAGCAATATGCAGTGAGCAGTATATAGTATACAACCTGTGGTTAATGTAGTGGAGACGGCTGTATAACCATAAAAATGCAGCATAATGGGGTATATCCCAACCAACATAGCGCTTTTTTAATTTGTATCTGCAAAGTAGGCACGTAGGTAAGAACATTTCAAAAGAAAGAAACAGAAAATCGGCCAAAACTGCATCCAAGAGCAGGCAAAGCAATTGTGAGGTAGCGACAGCTACCATAGTGCCCGCGTGTCATTGTTGCTCTAACAAAATAAACCAAGGCAGTCCATGCGTAATGAGCGACTAAACTGCAGGTGGACATTCAGCAGGAAATGATCAAGTTGTCGCTGAAGGGAGATCAGAAATGTCCGTGCTGTCTTCTCTGGATATATTACGGAGGTAGGCCGCTGCGTCAGCAGGTGATAGGAAATCTTTGTGGGAGGTACCTTCATAAATGCGCAAGCGAGCGGGGTATAACAGGCCAAACTTGCGACCCTCTGAAACAAGTTGAGTGCAAATAGGGGAAAAAGCTTTGCGGGCCCGGGTCAGTTCCACTGAATAGTCCTGAAATATGAAAAGCTTGTTACCCTCCCATTGGATATCCCTCATTTTGCGAGACGCGGACCAGAATGCCAATTTATGACGGTAGTTCAGACAGCGGAATAGTGTTACACGTGGGCGCGGTTTATTGGGGGTGGGCATAGGACCCACACGGTGAATTCTTTCAATTACTAAATCACTGCATTCCCGTTCTATATTCAAAATTGCGGGAAGGGTAACACGGGCAAAATGAGCCAGTGCCGTGCCTTTAAGTGATTCCGGCAGTCCCACAATTCTGATATTATTTCTTCTTGCGCGATTTTCCATATCATCTAACTTATTCCATATCTGATAGTTCTCTGTAGTTAGAGATTTCACTGAGTGGTTTAGCCCTTCTATGTCATGTGTTGCAGCATGCAGTTGAGATTCAGTGTGTGTGACCCTCTGCTGTAAGTGCTGCAGCTGTGTTGTTATATCACTGACAGCCTGTGAAAGCAGGGGGGCCATAGTGGCTTTTATTGCTGCCACAACGTATGTTACCGGAGCCTCCGGATCCCTGCATACCTGTGAGCCAGCATACTCAGTCCCCTCCGCCGCGGCTTTCTTGGAGGCAGGAGTGGTGACTTCAGGTCCGGCGCCAGGCGCCATATTGCTTCCCGCGCGGGGCTTCTCCAGCCTCGTGGGTGCGCCAGCGGGGGCCTGTGTAGCCGCGGTTACGGGTGTCACAAAGCGATCCATCGTGATCGCGGGTCTCGCCGGGGGTAGTCTGGGCGGTGTGGAGGCTGTAGCAGCCTTGAAAAGGTTCTTTGCAGCGGGCGGCAGGACGGAGCTCCGGCGCTGAGAGACTCACTCCATGGGACCCGGAACCGGAAGACGCGTATGTTGTCTTTAATAAGTATATAGCTTAAGTTCAAGATAAATAATCAGCTTTATCATCTATCAACCACTGCCTCTACATCTCTCACTGCATCTCCCCATACTCACTGACTCACCCTTTGCTTCTTCCCTGTATCACTATCTCCCTATCACCCTCTCTCCTGTCAACCTCTGCCTCTCCAAGGCATCAACCTGCCCCAGTCACCGTCTGCTTCACCCTGTTACCTACTGCTTTTCCCCATCACCCTCTCCCTGTCACCCACTCTCTCCCTGTCACCCTTTCCTTTCATCCACTGCCTCTCCATCTCCCACTATATCTCCCTGTCATCCACTGCCTTTCTCCATCATACTCACCTACCGCCTCTCCCTGTCACCCATTCCCTGGCATCACCCACTGCCTCTCTCTGTCTTCAGAAAAGCAGTCTGAGATTGTGGTGGGAAGCTGAGCAGTGCTGGGTGTGGGAAGAGGGGTCAGGAGGTGGAAGAGAGGACAGTTACTCGAAGGCTAGGGACTGGGAAGGGCAGCTTGGCTGAGAGGACTAGGGAGTCTATTCATGAAGCAGTGAAAAGTGTGGAGAAGTGAGCAGTGGTGAAGTTGCCGATGGCAACCAATTAGCTAGCGTTACCATCTCATCCCTTTAATTCTGGACGCATATTAATTACACAGTTTCTGGCGCTGGCTGACTTCAAGACTCCATTACACCTGGTTTTAATTAGCCACAGAACCTGTGTAATTAATATGTATCCAGAATTAAATGGACGAGGTGGAACCCTACAATCAGCATTGAAGTAACATTTATAATTTGCATACTATACAATTGTACGAAGCTTCGGATTGGTTGCCATGGGCAACTTTTCCACAGGCTCACTTCTCCACTCTTTTTACTGCTTCATGAATAGACCCCTAGGTGAGGACTGAGGTGGCAATGACTGGCATGAGCTGAGGAGTGAATGACGAGGCTGGCATAAAGAGAGTCGGTTAGGAAGTGTGATGAAAATGAGGGCATGGCTTGTGGATAAGGCATTTCTTTTGAGGTCACACCCACTTTTCCAGTAGCGCTCGTGCCTTTAGTGCGCTCAAAAGAACACCCCCCCCTCTTCCCCTGTTATGGTGCCCCCCTTCCCCCTGCTGTCATGTTGTTCTTGATCCGCCCCTGCCCACAAGCACCATCCTCTAAGCCTTGCATTTCCTTCGGCTCCGCCTCGCGCGAACTCCCAGCTGCAGAGTTGCAGACACTTGTAGCTTGCTTCCACTCACCATTGAATAAGGAACGGGCCCACGGGTGACGGCTGACCAATCCCTGGCCAGGAGACAGTCCCTGCAGTACCTGTGCGTGCTTGTTTGTTTGATTCACCACCTCATCTGTCGAGGCCCTGCTATCCCTCTTTGCAGCCCGCCTGATCTATCAGCTGCCTGACCAGAATAATGGTATGTACTGTATATGGCCTTGTAAAGCTGGACATGAGCTACATTACTGCAGCCTGTTTCGGCTGTTACATGTATAATAGCCATAGAAGGGTTATTGTGTAATATTATAGTATATTGCTGAAAATCCAGTGCACCCTCTCTCTCTCTTTCCCCCATGCTGCTCTCTCTCTCTCTCTCTCTCTCTCCATGCCCTCTCTCTCCAATGCCTCTATCTCTCTCTCTCCCCATGCCCCCTCTCTCTCTCCTCTGTGCCCCTTCTCTCTCTTTCCCCATGCTGCTCTCTCTCTCTCTCTCTCTCTCCATGCCCTCTCTCTCCCATGCCCCTATCTCTCTCTCCCCATGCCCCCTCTCTCTCTCCTCTGTGCCCCTTCTCTCTCTTTCCCCCATGCTGCTCTCTCCCTCTCTCCCTCTCTCTCTCTCCATGCCCTCTCTCTCTCCCCATGCCCCCTCTCTCTCTCCTCTGTGCCCCTTCTCTCTCTTTCCCCCATGCTGCTCTCTACCTCTCTCTCTCTCCATGCCCTCTCTCACTCTCTCTCTCTCTCTCTCTCTCTCCCCATGCCCCCTCTCTCTCTCCTCTGTGCCCCTTTTCTCTCTTTCCCCCATGCTGCTCTCTCCCTCTCTCTCTCTCTCTCCCCCATGCCCCCCCCCCTCTCTCTCTCTCTCTCCCCATGCCCCCTCTCTCTCTCCTCTGTGCCCCTTCTCTCTCTTCCCCCCATGCTGCTCTCTCCCTCCCTCTCTCTCTCCATGCCCTCTCTCTCTCTCCCATGTCCTCTCTCTCGCTCTCCCTCCCCATGCCCCTTCTCTCTCTCCTCTGTGCCCCTTCTCTCTCTTTCCCCCATGCTGCTCTCCCCCTCTCTCCATGCCCTCACTCTACCCCCCCATGCCTCTCTCTCCCACCATACCTCTGCCTGTCTCTTGCTTTCTGTTATAGATAGATAAAAAAATCTGGAAACCCTCCCTTCCTATAAAAATCCTGCGTTGCCCCGCACAGGTCTACCTCTTTATTGCTGTGGCTATTATGTATAAGGGGCAATACTGCTGTGCGGCGTAATGTGTATAAGGGGTACTGCTGTGTGGTGCAATATGAATAGGGCACTATGTGCAGTATAATGTAAATAATATTGTGCTACTGTGTGGCGTAATTTAAATTGGGAACACTATTGTGTGGCCACATCTCTTCCTTGTAATACCACACCTTCTTTTTGTGGTGCGTGACTTATATACTTGTATAGGAGGTAGGGCGCAAATTTATAGTTTGCAGGGGGGCGCAGAACACCCTAGCGCCAGCCCTGGCTTGGGGGAGAAATATTTCTAGTTACGCCACTGATAGGTGTATCACATGTAGACAAAGGGGGACATTTACTAAGCAGTGATAAGAGCGGAGAAGTGAGCCAGTGGAAAAATTTTCCCATCAACCAATCAGCAGCTCTGTATCATTTTATAGTATGCAAATTATAGATGTTACTTCAGTGCTGATCGGTTGCCATGGGCAACTTCTCCACTGGCTCACTTCTCCGCTCTTATCACTGCTTAGTAAATGTACCCCATAATACCTTATTCAAACACGGAGCAACATTGTAGTGAGGTCATATGTATTCAGAATTGGCTCATAGATGACAGCCTAGGTATTGCACAAACTAACCAGCTGACATAAGTGTTACTGAGTCTGTAATTATTATCTCAGTTCAGCATGATTTTATTCAGACAATGTAACATGATATATCCCGTGTTAGGGCAACCATTGTTATTGGTATCCACAAGGTACATAGCGTTACTAATTATAATACAAGGCTCTATGGGGGTAATTCCAAGTTGATCGCAGCAGGAATTTAGTTAGCAATTGGGCAAAACCATGTGCAGTGCAGGGGAGGCAGATATAACATTTGCAGAGAGAGTTAGATTTGGGTGGGTTATTTTATTTCTGTACAGGGTAAATCCTGGCTGCTTTATTTTTACACTGCAAATTAGATTGCAGATTGAACACACCACACCCAAATCTAACTCTCTCTGCACATGTTAAATCTGCCTCCCCTGCAGTGCACATGGTTTTGCCCAATTGCTAACTAAATTCCTGCTGCGATCAACTTGGAATTACCCCCTATGAGCACAGAAATGAATGTACAATTATGTCATTCATAGTAACATTGTAGTGTACTCACGCATATTCCTCAATGATTGTTATATCATCTGTGCTGACAACCTCTATTCAAACACAATCAAGCCAGCTGAAATATGTTTCTTTCCAAAGTGGTAGTCCGTGTTTCAATTCGGCATAGTTATAATCAGAAAATGTAAAACGGGATCAATATGCTATCCCGGTGGTCAGGATCCCGGCGGTGAGCGCTGCGTTCGCCACACTTTCGGACCGGTGGTGCCCTTTGGTCACCACAGGTTTCTATTCCCCTCCGGGTGGTGGCGTGGACCACCTCCCAAGAGGGGTAACCAGCCAGTAATCAGGACTCCGGCCGCCAATATTTCAGCTGGTGTCGTTTATACTGAGTTCTTTCTCAGTCACTCACCAACCAGCATGGTTCTATCCTACAATATATATTATTTTTGATCTATATATTACTATTTTGTTATTTAATGGGTATCACAATATAGGTTTGTCAACAGATATTTTCTTATTTCTACTCAAGCACTTTCACACACATTATGTTTAGTTTCAGTCTAAAAAATTAATTAATTAACAAAAGAAAAATGCAGGAGGTTTTGAATGACATTTTCCCCACAGAATTAACGGACAATGGGGGTCATTCCGAGTTGATTGCTAGCTGCCGTTGTTTGCTGCGTAGCGATCAGTGAAAAAAAGGCTAATCTGCGCATGCGTATGCACCACAATGTGCACGCGTGTCGTACAGGTACAAAGTCCTTTGTGGTTTTGCACTGGTTCTAGCGACGATTCCAAATGCACAGCCGATCGCAAGGAGATTGACGTGAAGTGGATGTTTCTGAGTGGCAACTGACCGTTTTCAGGGAGTGTTTGGAAAAACGCAGGTGTGGTAGAAAAAACGCAGGCGTGGCTGGTCGTTCGCTGGGCGGATAAGTGACATTAAAAGCCGTCCCTCTGTCATTAGAATCAATGCACACGAAGATTAACTACAGGGCTGGTCTTGTTTTGCACAAAAAGATTTTGCAGGCGCTCTGCTGCACAAGCGTTCGCACTTCTGCAAAGCGAAAATACACTCCCCAATGGGAGGCGACAATGCGTTAGCACGGCTGCTAAAAACTGCTAGTGAGCGATCAACTCGGAATGACCCCCAATATTCCTAACTCAAATTGGGAGGAGGATTTTAAAATACTAAAATTTTTGCTACAAAAGAAATTACTGTACTTACCAATTGGGACTTGACTACATTAGAAAATTGTCAGAAACAGAAAATATCTCCTAGGGGTCTTAGACCCAAAATCTACCCTAATTTCAAACTCATCACAGAAAATCTTCAGAAAGAGTGGGAAGGAGTCCTTTTAAAATGTTTGCAGGATCTCATTACTATTATAATTAAACACAATCTTCTTATCTTAGAAGAATCTGAAAAAGAAATTGATGCACTGGGAAGAAGCTACAGGAATGGGAGCTTGGTAATAACTTCCAGAGGTGCTTCGAGAAGAATAAAAAAGATCTGGAAATTTTTGAGAAAGAGATTATAGAGTGCAAACGTAGCAAATTCTGTCGTGGAGGGATTTTGCAACAGGAACCATTTGCAAGTGGAAACGCCCCCAGAAAAGGAAAGCCTCTACTCAAAGGGACTATCATTACTCCTCTTCAGATCTGGAATCTTAAGAAATGGACGAAGATAGCCATAATCAATATCCAGATAGAAGGCCGACTTCCCCTGTATCACGTAGTTCGACACACTCTACATACTCCTCTGCATCTTCATCTTCTTTTTTAGACCTTGGTGAGGGTGCCAGGGAACAATACCCAAGAGGAGGAAGATGAGGAACGGCAAGGGGCCCAAGAAGAGGGGGAGAGCACTCAACATGGGACTCACCCAGACCTCAGAGACAATCCTCGCAGACAAAGAAAAGGAATTAACCCTGATCAACAGAACAGATGATTTGAAAATAATTAATCTATCTGATATGATACTAACGGAGGCTCAAACCTCTGTTCTGAAGAAGGGTCTTTATTTGCTAATAAAGAACATAATAAAGATGATATCTCTCCCATGAATGTGACACTTACCACTTCTGAATTGACAAAGGATGACATGAGAGCTCTTCAAGATCTTGAGGAACTGTCAACAGACTCTACTGTCTCAGATATTTTTGATACACAAGAGGCAATAGCAACAAGACCAAGATGTAAACGTAAGTTCACCTTTTACCCTCACACTAACATCTGTTCGCCAGTACAGACCTTTGTGAAGATGGTTGCACTTGATTTTGATAAACTGGAAAATGGGATTAAACATTATGATACACACCAGAATATCTCCAGGGAGGAGAAGAAAGCAAATGAAATACAACAATGGGACCACCTGTTAATTAAACCATCTGATAAAGGTTGGAATGTAGTACTTTGGCCTAAGGAAATGTACATAAATGAAGTAATGAGACAACTAGGAGATTCCTCCTGCTATAAATCTTTTATGTTTAATCCGACCGATAATTTCCTTATAACCTATAATAGCCTGATTAAGGAGTACCCACACAAAGGTACGATCGCAAAAGAGGAGACTGATTTTCTCAAAGTGCAGAATCCCAAAACTCCCACTTTTTATGCACTTCCTAAAGTACATAAAGATGCTAAGAAGCCTCCAGAGAGACTCATAGTCTCAGGGATTGGCTACCTGACTGAGAAGGCAAGCCATTTCCTAGATACACACCTACGGAGACATGTCCTGAGTTTGCCCTCTTACTTGCAGGACACTACTTATGCCCTTAAAAAGATTAATGGAATCAAGTTAAGTGAAGATCAGTATTTGATTTCTTTGGATGTGGAATCACTTTACACCTCCATAGGTCACAATGATTGCTCGAATGCCATAAGGTCTTTTTTGAACATGGAGGAACATAGTGATTTCAACAACTTCCTTATTGATCTTCTTGATTTCATCCTAAATAGGAATTATTTCCCTTTTGACAACAAATATTATCTGCAAGTAAGGGGCACGGCCATGGGTGCCACCTGTGCCCCTACTTACACCAATTTGTTTTGGGGTGGTGGATGAGGGAAGTGTTCTTTTCAGAAACGCTTGAGAGATATATCAAATATATCCCACAATGGCTACGGTATATAGATTATATTTTTGTGATATGGGAAAGCAATGAAGAGACCATTATGGAATTTATAGGCCTCCTGAATGAGAACCTCCTAAATCTCAAGCTAACGTATGAGATGAATAAAAAAAGCATCCCTTTTCTGGATCTTTTGATCTCTGTGGATGAAGAAGGGGAGATCATGATAGGTCTCTTCAATAAATCAACAGCAACAAATAGTGTCCTATTATTATTATTATTATTATCCTTTATTTATATGGCGCCACAAGGGTTCCGCAGCGCCCAATTACAGAGTACATAAATAATCAAACAGGAAAACAGCAACTTACAGTTGATGACAGTATAGCACAAGTACAGCGTAAATAAACATAGTTACATCAGCAGATAACACTGGAATAAGTATCAGGTGGCAGAAGACTGCTGGATGTGGTACAGTTGAAGATTATTAAAGTAAGAAAGGATAAGCACATGAGGGAAGAGGGTCCTGCTCGTGAGAGCTTACATTCTAAAGGGGAGGGGTAGACAGACATGGGTGACACAGATGGGGTACATAGAGAATGTGGAACAGAGGCTTAGGATCAGATTTGGCTGGGTTTAGTGAAGAAGTGAGTCTTGAGAGCCCATTTGAAGTTTTGTAGAGAGGTGGATAGTCTGAGGGGGAGAGGTAGGGAATTCCAGAGAAGTGGTGCAGCACGTGAAAAATCTTGGAGGTAGGAGTGGTAGGAAGTAATCCGTAGGCAGGAGAGTCGGCGTGCATTAGCAGACTAGCTGCAACTTCCCTCCCTCCATAGCCAATATCCCCAAAAGGGAATTCTTGCGGCTCAGGAGAAATTGTTACAATGAAAAGATCTTTTGCAAACAGTGCGAAGATTTGAACACAAGACTCAAAAATAGGGGATACAGTAATTGTCTGATAAAAAAAAAGCTAAACATGCGGCATTGGCAACTAGAATAGACAACTTGATCTTTCCAGAACACAAGCAAAAGGATGACTCTGGCCCAATCAGATTTATAGGACATTTTTGATCATTAATAAACATTGGCCCATTCTCCTGCTGGATCCAGATCTGCAAAAAGCATTAGGGACAGGAGTGTCATTAAGCTGGCGGAGGAGTAGAACCTTAAAAGACTTACTGACACGGAGTCATTTTGAAAGAGTCCAAAGGAAGATCTCTACACCAAAAGGCACCTTCCCATGTGGGGAATGTAAAGCCTGCCAACATATGCTTAAGACGAACAGAGTAACCGACAAACGTGGAAAGGAAATTCAGATACAATACTTCATCAATTATAAAACCATTGAGGTGATCTACTGCCTATAATGTCCATGTGGATACAAATATGTAGGCATGATGTCTAGAGCTCTGAAAGTACGGGTCCTAGAGCATGTTACAAATGTAAGGAACGCCCGGAGTGAGACAGAAAAACTAAGTAAAATCACTTCCGTAGCTAAACACTTTCTTTTAGCCCATGGAGAGAGTGAGACTGGGCATTAGAGGAGGTAATATGAACAACGCTCTCTTAAGAAAAGAGGCAAAGTGGATCTTTATTCTTCGGACAGTGGCACCTCAAGGTCTAAATGAGAATAATAGCTACGATCCTTGACATAATACCGCACTAGTTTATTAGGATTTATTATTATCTGTTATTAATGTAGTATCTAGTACACCACATCACCTTATATTTACACAGATTACACTACAAGTTTCACATTTGATTTGCCGTGCATTAATTTTTTTCCCTCCCCTTTAGTTTAAATATTTACAGCTTACACATATATTTATTTAGTAATTTCTTTATCACGTGTAAACACCATCACGTAATAAATAGTATAATTGCTACACATTTTACATACATGATTACACTATCATAATTTTCACATACCACGTTTATTAATAATCACGTTCTCCTTGCAGCTGTATTAAAACTTTTCGTTATTTTTATCATCTCTGCGGTTCACTTTCACTGCAGAACAACAATTTAATGTTAGTATCTGCATTCCCGAATAACGGGATAACGGTACACATATATAGTAGTAGTGTCACCACCAATCAGCCTTTTTATTAATTATTAAGTTCTGTTTACCAATTACAGTCATTCACTTAGAGATATAGAGTAAGTCAAGCAGTATCAAGCAATAGCTCTCTCTGCTTTCCGTTTAACAGCATACATAATGACCGTTTACAATCCGCACAGCGTCAGTCTGTCCAGATAGTGATTATCAATATTAAGCCTAAATGGGCCATATATACGGTATATAATAGGCTCTAATTATCCTTTTGAGTTTCTGTCGAGGTGTCTTTATGTCTCTACTTTTTATTGTTTTTTTATAGCCCCTGTTGAGACCAGGGAATTCATAGGTTTATTCAACATCTCTATTTTGTCTTCCTTTAACACTGCAGCAGTCTGATTCCAGCAGCCGCTTTTATCCTCCTCCCTCAGATTATATACTCCGTGCTTTGTCTACGATTAGACTAATCACATACATACACCTGTGCTGAGCGCCTGTCACCCATTCAATATGAGCTTGGAAGAAGCGCTACTTAAACTCCTGCATGCTTACCTGCAGCGTGAGCGGTTTCTCTTTCGATTAAGCCCCCCATGGTGAAACGTACGTTGGCCCTCATTCCGAGTTGTTCGCTCGCTAGCTGCTTTTAGCAGCATTGCACACGCTAAGCCGCCGCCTACTGGGAGTGAATCTTAGCATAGTAGAATTGCGAACGCAAGATTAGCAGAATTGCGAATAGAAATTTCTTTGCAGTTTCTGAGTAGCTCGAGACTTACTCTGCCACTGCGATCAGTTCAGTCAGTTTCGTTCCTGGTTTGACGTCACAAACACACCCAGCGTTCACCCAGACACTCCCCCGTTTCTCCAGACACTCCCGCGTTTTTCCCAGAAACGGCTGCGTTTTTTCACACACACCCATAAAACGGCCAGTTTTAGCCCAGAAACACCCACTTCCTGTCAATCACACTCCGATCACCAGAACGAAGAAATATCTACATAAAGCCGTGAGTAAAATACCAAACTTTATTAGCAAATTTACTTGGCGCAGACGCACTGCGAACATTGCGCATGCGCATTAGCGACTAAATGCTCCCTTGCGAAAAAAAAATAACGAGCGAACAACTCAGAATGAGGGCCGTTAGGAGCTGTTTCCCGGCGTCTCCGCTACTTGTGCATAGCGGGACGCCCGACTCTCAGGTTCCCGATGGTGACCTTTGATCTCCCGGCAAAGTGATGTACAGGCTTCTTGTTTATGGTGTTTGAAGCTCTGATCTAAAAGTGCACCACAGGCAGGCATTATAAAGATATGAGTGTGCCCAATACACAGCAATTAACATGTGGTACCTCATGATACATGTACAATAGGCTTCTGTGACTGTATATTTGTTATAGCATCTATAGAATATTTCTCTCTATACTCCTTGATAAGCCAAAATCTTTGCTGAACATTTAGGGCATTTCCGGCAAAGAGTTAATTCCAACCCGTGTTCATATAGCTATATACGATAACTTGTAGCATTATTCTGTGGATACAAGTATCAATATGTGTTCAAATGCCGGATGTTTTACATTGTCTGATTATAACTATGCCGAATTGAAACATGGACTACCACTTTGGAAAGAAACATATTTCAGCTGGCTTGATTGTGTTTGAATAGAGGTGGTCAGCACAGATGATATAACAATCATTGAGGAATATGCGTGAGTAAACTACAATGTTACTATGAATTACATAATTGTACATTCATTTCTGTGCTCATAGAGCCTTGTATTATAATTAGTAATGCTATGTACCTTGTGGATACCAATAACAATGGTTGCCCTAACACGGGAAATATCATGTTACATTGGGGGTCATTCCGAGTTGATCGCACGCTGCCGATTTTTGCAGCGCAGTGATCAAGTTACTACTGCGCATGCGTATGCACCACAATGCGCACGCGCATCGTACGGGTACAAACAGCATCGTTGCTGTGCAAGGCTTCTAGCGACGAATCCATTCACACAACCGATCGCAAAGAGATTGACAGGAAGAGGGCGTTTATGGGTGTCAACTGACCGTTTTCTGGGAGTGGTAGGGAAAACGCAGGCTTGTCCAAGGGTTTGCAGGGCAGGTGTTTGATGTAAGTTCAGACCTACTCAGAAACTGCAAGAAACTTTTTCGTCCCACTCGGCTGCACAAGTGTTCGCACACTTGCAAAGCAAAAATACACTCCCCTAGAGGCTGCGACTATCTGATCGCTGCTCTGCAAAAAATAGCTAGCACACGATCAACTCGGAATGAGGGCCATTGTCTGAATAAAATGATGCTGAACTGAGATAATAATTACAGACCCAGTAACACTTATGTCAGCTGGTTAGTTTGTGCAATACCTGGGCTGTCATCTATGAGCCAATTCTGAATACATATGACCTCACTACAATGTTGCTCCGTGTTTGAATAAGGTATTATATCTACATGCGATATGCCTATACTCTGGTCTCCTCTTTAATCCATCACTGGGGCTAACGCTGCTCAGTAGTTCTCTCATCGGCTGCGCTGGTTCACATACCATCAGCCGACAGCAGAAACCAATTCGCAAGCCCAGACCCAGGTGACCTCTTTATATTTCCATTGGCCGTTGCGATTACAGATCTCTCACCCCGTAATTAATGCGTTTGCAAATGCGGGGCAGCAGAATCTGGAAAAGACCATTAAAAGCCACGCCTGCCTTTTTTCCTCAATGACATGAGTATCTTGTTGCACGAATGTTCTCATTAGGACCACGCAACTGCTTAAGGATTTGAATACTTTGAACCTGAGAATCTTTTTATTATGGGTGGTATTCATGTGACCGCCGGTCAGCTGACCGACAGTCACATGACCTCCTCCACCATCCCGACGGCTCACTATCCCGATGGTCGGCTTGCCGACCAACAGGGACTATTTCCACTCGTGGGTGTCCACGACACCCATAGAGTGGGAATAGAACCCGTGGCGGCCGCAGGTCGCCACCGAGCCCGCAAGGGGCTTGCTGCACTCGCCCCTCCCCGCTGGGATCTCTGCGTCGGTATGCTGCCGGGATCCCAGCGTCGGTAAGCTGACCGGCGGTCTCCTGACCGCCGGTCAGCCGTACTACACCCTTTTATTACATGTATATTCTGTTATATGTTGTGTCTATATTTCGCCTTTGTGAGTATGTTTACTCAATTTAATGTGATCTATTAAAAGTTACGTTTTATTAATTCTATTGTACAAACCACATTGTGATACTTCTGATCAGTTGGAGTGCTTCCTAGAAAGAGAGTCTTTTGCCGTTCTTGGACGGTTATCATGTTTGAATAGTGGAGGCTTCAGAGGTGAGGCCGAAGCACAGTCCAAAGTTCAAATAGGGGAGCCGCACCAACTGCCACCCCAAACACTGCCAAACGGGACTCCCTGGCAGTTCGTGCGGCTCCTCTTTTTGAATTTTGAAATGTGCTGCAGCCCCAGCTTTGGAGCCGCCACGGCTACTGAATATGTGTAGGGGCCATCTTGTTCTTTACTGTTTGTTAGAGCATCACAATGAAAGATCCACTTAGCTCCAGAGAGACCTGCAATCCACAATGATTCCAGTGTTCCTGCACCCCTACCCAGTGCCCACATAAACTCACCAGCTGGTGAGCTGTATGACACCCCACTACACTGAAGCTCCGCTTCATGAGAGCCAGTGTGTAACAGTGAGTACGGCTGCACCTTCTATCTAGCAATAAACCAACATCACTGGGTAAATAATTGGGCTGTTCATAATGTGAGTCATCCGCTGGTGTGTACCTATATACCTCTGCAATATCAACACCTGTACACACCTCATTCCCAATAAAAACATCCTTTTTATATACATTTTACGAGTTTTCTTTATATGGTACATATGCTTTATTTATATTTTATCTATGTGGTTCTAGACTCAATTGTATTCAGTCATATTTAGTTGCTTGAAAGTAATTGTAAATGTTATTTTGTATAAAATTAATATTAATGTGAGTGATCAACTGAGAGGACATTGTACATTTGGAACTTAGAACACTTCTCCAACCAGTAGCGGATCTTGCCACGGGCAAGCAGGACTTTTTCCAAGGGCGCCGCCTTCCGGAGGGTGCCGCACCATGGCAAGATCCACCACTGTGCCCATCGCAGTGCCCCCCCCCCCGCTGGTCCCCCGCTGTGAAGGGAACCAGACGCTGCACGCATCTAGTTTCCCTTCGTGGAGAGGACCTTTGCTGTGCGGTGCGCGATGATGTCATCGTGCACCGCACAGCATTGTGGCACAGAAGCTAGGGGTCATAATTGACCTCTACTGTCTATGCATCCGAGGAGAGACGCCGACGGAAGTCTGCAGCAGTCTGGAATCAGGAGCGGGGATGTAAGTATACTTTTTTTTACTTTTCTTTCAGCGGCGCTACAAATGGGGGCGTGACTGACCATATTAAGTCACGCCCCTAACTCTTTTTTTTTTTTTTTTGCCCGGGGCGCCACAAGGGCAAGAACCGGCCCTGTCTCCAACCAACCATCACTAGGTCATGGGGTCTTTGCTGATGATTCCCCGTTTATTGGCACATGTATTATCTAATCAAGTATGTCCTTCTGATTTGCTTTTGTACTATACATGTATTAAAAATACCAGTGCCGTAACTAGGCATTTTAGCGCTGTGTGCAAGAAACGACATTGGCGCCCCCCCCCATGTAAGATAGGGGCAGTGTGCGGCATAGGCGCGCAAAAAATATATAGGGGGTGGCTTTATGGGGAAGGGGCGTGGCCACAAAATAATAGCAATTCATACTACGGTGCACAGTAGTCTCCATTATTCAAATTACACTGCACAGTAGCGCCACTACACCAAGTAGAGACCCTTTTATACATTACAGCAGACAGCGTCCCCCTTTTTACACATTATGGCAGACAGTGTCCCCCTTTTTACACATTACGGCAGACAGTCCCCATTTTTACACATTACGGCAGACAGCTTCCCCCTTTTTACACATTACAGCAGACAGTCCCCCTTTTTACACATTACGGCAGACAACGTCCCCCTTTTTACACATTACGGCAGATGGTGTCCCCCTTTATACACATTGCAGCAGCCAGCATCCCCCTTTTTACACATTGTGGCAGCCAGTCCCCCTTTTTACACATTGCGGCAGCCAGTCCCCTTTTTACACATTGCGGCAGCCAGGCCCCCTTTTTACCTATTACGGCAGATGGTGTACCCCTTTTTACACATTGCGGCAGCCGGTCCTGCTTTTTACACATTGCGGCAGCCAGTCCCCCTTTTTACACATTGCGGCAGCCAGTCCCCTTTTTACACATTGTGGCAGCCAGGCCCCCTTTAAACCTATTACGGCAGATGGTGTACCCCTTTTTACACATTGCGGCAGCCGGTCCTGCTTTTTACACATTGCGGCAGCCAGTCCCCCTTTTTACACATTGCGGCAGCCAGTCCCCCTTTTTACACATGGCGGCAGCCAGGCCCCCTTTTTACACATTGCGGCAGCCAGGCCCCCTTTTTACACATTATGACAGACGGTGTCCGAGAGAGAGAGAGAGAGAGAGAGAGAGAGAGAGAGATACATACTTACCATCTCCCCACTGACAGGCTCCTCGTGCAGCTTCCTCGGTGCAGGCAGGTGAGAAGGAGGAGGAGGGAGGGGGACTGGAGCCGCAGCAGCGCTATTTCATTGGTAGTAAGCGCCGCTGCAGCAGTCCCCTCTTCTTCCGTATTGGCTGCCTGGCGCTGCTGTGGATGCTGGGATGGAGGAACCACATCCCAGCATCCACAGCAGCGCCAGGCAGCCAATACGCAAGGAGAGGAGGCTGCTGCAGCGGCGCTTACTACCAATGAAATAGCGCTGCTGTGGCTCCAGTCCCCCTCCCTCCTCCTCCTTCTCACCTGCCCGGCGCTGCTCTCTTCTCCCTCCACAGCGCGGCGGCACACAGCACAGTGACAGAACAGGCGGCATGTAATGAGTCAATTTGACTCATTACATGCCGCTGGCCGTGCGCCCTCAGGGCAACTGCGCTGTGTGTCAAGCCCACTTGGCACACACGTAGTTACGGCCCTGAAAAATACTGTCAAATATTCAACACAAAACTCACGTAATAGCTATTTCCAGTTTTATTGACTATGAGAACAGATGTACAGCAGTGTGTTATGTTAGTATAGGTGATGGACTCTCCGGAAAGATCCGATTCTAGCATTCAGAGCTCCCCAGTCAGAATATCTCTTGTACTCCCCAGGCCGCAGGTAATACTGACGACCCTTATAGTTGGGCTCTTCATAAAACATCCAGTGTCCGTCGTGTACGTGACAGGAGTTAATGTCTTGGTAACGGAATCTCTCATAGACTTGGGGACAATCCTCTGAAAACTCCATCGTTTGTCCCTTGAAGTCTCCTCTCTCGTAGATCCTCAGTTTATAAGAGCCGTGATGCTTCAAGACACAGAGAATGTAATAAAAGAATATTAGCATTTCACTATTAAGTGTGTAGATGAAACTGGACAATGGCCCTCATTCCGAGTTGTTCGCTCGCTAGCTGCTTTTAGCAGCCGTGCAAACGCTAAGCCGCCGCCCCCCTGGGAATGTATCTTAGCTTAGCAGAAGTGCGAACGAAAGAATCGCAGCGCTGCTACAAAAAAAGATTGCGCAGTTTCTGAGCAGCTCCAGACCTACTCCTAGCCTGCGATCACTTCAGAATGTTTAGTTCCTGTTTTGACGTCACAAACACGCCCTGCGTTCGGCCAGCCACGCCTGTGTTTCCCCAGCCAAGCATGCGTTTGTATTTGGCACGCCTGCGTTTTTACACACACTCCCCGAAAATGGTCAGTTACCACCCAGAAACACCCACTTCCTGTCAATCACTCTGCGGCCAGCAGTGCGACTGAAAAGCGTCGCTAGACCTTGTGTGAAACTACTTTGGCTGTTGTGAAAGTACGTTGCGCGTGCGCATTGCACCGCATGCACAGAAGTGCCGCTTTTTTACCTAATCGCTGCGCTGCGAACGAAAACAGCTTGCGAACAACTCAGAATGACCACCAATATACTGTATAAACATGGTATGCATTTATTGGTGCAAAACGCTATGGAGGATTTGTTATGATGTATAACTGTATTTGGTTTGCAGTATATATTTGTCTTGTATAGTGATCACCTATGTACTGGACACTACATGGATATTTTGCATTCTCTAAGGCAGGCATTCCCAACCACGGTCCTCAAGGCATACCAACAGTGCAGGTTTTAGTGATATCCAGGCTGCAGCACAGATGGTTAAATCAAAATAGCTCAGCTACTAATTAAGTCACCTGTGCTGAAGGCTGGATATCACTAAAAATAGGATTTTGGTTACCTACCGGTAAATCCTTTTCTCGTAGTCCGTAGAGGATGCTGGGGTCCATATTAGTACCATGGGGTATAGACGGGTCCACCAGGAGCCATTGGCACTTTAAGAGTTTAATAGTGTGGGCTGCACCCTCTATGCCCCTCCTACCAGACTCAGTCTAGAAACTGTGCCCGAGGAGACGACATACCTCGAGAGAAGGAAATACACAGATAGTGGTGAGATTCATGCCAGCTCACACAACAGACAAATCCAGCCAACATGCCAGAACAACTCAGCAACAGCTGAAACAGTAAATAACGCAGAACTTACTTAGGAACCAGGCAGTACTGAACTATAAAACCAAAGCAGGAAAACGCAGCACTGGGCGGGCGCCCAGCATCCTCTATGGACTACGAGAAAAGGATTTACCGGTAGGTAACCAAAATCCTATTATCTCTTACGTCCTAGAGGATGCTGGGGTCCATATTAGTACCATGGGGATGTAGCAAAGCTCCCAGTACGGGAGGGAGAGCGCGGAGGCTCCTGCAATACTGCTTGACCAAACTTGAGGTCATCAGCAGCCAAAGTATCGAATTTGTAAAACTTGGCAAACGTGTTCGACCCAGACCAAGTAGCTGCTCGACAGAGTTGTACAGCCGAGACACCCCGGGCAGCCACCCAGGAAGAGCCCACTTTACGAGTAGAGTGGTCCTTTACAGATTTTGGACACGGCAATCCTGCCATTGAATAAGCATGCTGGATAGTGAACCTGATCATAGAGGACAAACAGAGAGTCACTTTTCCTATGACGAGCCGTCCTCTTCACATAAATCTTCAAAGTCCTCACTACATCCAAGGCCTTTGAAGCAATTGAGGAGTCAGTAGCCACTTGCACCACAATAGGTTGGTTGATATGGAAAGCCGATACAACCTTAGGTAGGAACTGCGGACAAGTCCTAAGTTCCGCCCTGTCTTTATGGAAGATCAGATAGGGACTTTTACAAGATAAAGCCCCCAATTCCGACACGCGTCGTGCAGAAGCCAAGGTCAACAAAGTGACCACCTTCCACATGAGAAACTTGATATCAGCCTTCTGTAGAGGCTCAAACCAAACTGATTGCAGAAGCTGCAACACTACATAGAGATCCCAGGGTGCCGTTGGCGCCACAAAGGGAAGCTGGATGTGCAGAACCCCTTTCAATAAGGTCTGAACCTCAGGGAGGACAGACAATTGTTTTTGGAAGAAGATGGACAAAGCAGAGATCTGGACCTTGATGGAACCCAATCTTAGTCCCATATCCACCCCTGCTTGCAGGGAAAGGAGAAAACGTCCAAGTTGAAACTCCACTGCAGAAAACTTCTTGGATTCACACCAAGAAACATTTTTTCCAGATGCGATGGTAATGTTTAGACGTTACCCCCTTCCTAGCCTGTATCAGGGTAGGAATGAACTAACTCGGGATCCCCTTCCGAGCTAAGATCTGGCGTTCAACCGCCATGCCGTCAAACGTAGCCGTGGTAAGTCTTGATAAGCGAACAGCCCCTGCAGTAGCAGATCCTCCCGAAGAGTTAAAGGCCTTGGATCTTCCAGCAGAAGATCCTGTAGATCCGCGTACCAAGCCCTCCTTGGCCAGTCCGGAGCAATGAGGATTGCCAGAACCTTTGTTCTTCTTACCAGTTGAAGAACTTTTGGTATCAGAGGAAGTGGAGGGAACACATACACTGACGTGAACACCCACGGTGTTACCAGTGCATCCACCGCCACTGTCTGTGGGTCTCTCGACCTGGAACAGTACCTCTGCAGCTTCTTGTTGAGGCGAGAGGCCATCATGTCTATGTGAGGAACCCCCCACCAACTGGTTATCTCCTTGAACACCTCTGGATGGAGGCCCCACTCTCCTGGATGGAGATCGTGTCTGCTGAGGAAGTTTGCTTCCCAGTTGTCTACTCCTGGAATGAAGATTGCTGACATCGCCACCGCGTGCCTTTCTGCACAGAGGAGGATTCTTGACACCTCTGACATGGCAGCCCTGCTCTTCGTTCCGCCTTGTCGGTTTATGTAGGCCACTGTGGTCACGTTGTCCGACTGCACCTGAACAGCCCGATCCTGTAGAAGGAGTGCTGCTTGCTGAAGGCCGTTGTAGATGGCTCTTAGCTCCAGAATGTTTATCGGGAGAAGGAATTCTTGATCTGACCACCGTCCTTGGAAGGTTTCCCCCTGAGTGACTGCTCCCCAACCTCTTAGACTTGCATCTGTGGTTAGAAGGATCCAGTCCTGAACTCCAAACCTTCGGCCTTTCAGAAGGTGTGGTAGTTGTAGCCACCAGAGGAGCGAAATCCTGGCTTTCGGTGACAGACGTATCCTCTGGTGCATGTGTAGGTGAGATCCCGACCACTGGTCCAAGAGATCCAGCTGAAAGGATCGAGCATGAAACCTTCCGTATTGCAGAGCCTCGTAGGAGGCAACCATCTTCACCAGAAGGCGGATGCACTGATTAATCGAGACCCGGGTAGGCTTTAAGACATTCCGGACCATTGATTGAATCACCAATGCTTTCTCCACCGGCAGAAACACCCTCTGCACTTCCATGTCTAGGATCGTCCCCAGAAAAGACAGCCTCCTTGTCGGCTCTAGATGAGACTTTGGAAGGTTCAGGATCCAACCGTGCTCCTTGAGCAGATGTGTTGTCGTGAGAGCAATGGATAGCAACAACTTCTCCCTGGATGACGCCTTGATCAGGATATCATCCAGATATGGAATTGTGTTCACCCCTTGCTTGCGCAGAAGAACCATCATCTCTGCCATCACCTTGGTGAAGACCCTCGGTGTCATGGAGAGGCCAAACGGTAGCGCCTGAAACTGATAGTAATCGTCCAACAGTGCAAACCTGAGATATGCCTGATGTGGAAACCAGATGGAAATGTGGAGGTACGCATCCTTGATGTCCAGGGACACCAGGAATTCACCCACCGTCAGACCTGAGATGACAGCTTTCAGAGACTCCATCTTGAATTTGAACTCCCTGAGATAGGGGTTCAAAGATTTTAAGTTCAGAATTGGCCGTACCGAACCATCCGGCTTCGGTACCACGAAAAGGTTTGAATAGTAACCTTTGTTTCACTGATGAGGTGGAACTGGAACAATGACTCTGGACACCACCAATTTTTGGATAGCTTCCAGAAGAATTGTTCTGTCTGCCAGCAGAGCTGGCAAGCCTGACTTAAAGAAACGGTGAGGTGGGAGATCTTGAAACTCGAGCCTGTACCCTCTGGACACTATATCCAGTACCCAGGGGTCCAGGCCAGATGACACCCAAGCGTGGCTGAAATGCCGGAGTCTTGCCCCCACCTGACCTTCCTCCAGGCCTAGCTGTCCACCGTCATGCGGAGGACTTTGGGGTATCAGAAGCAGGCTTCTGGTTCTGGGAGCCGGTGGGAGCAGGCTTCTTTCCTTTAGCACGACCACCTCTGAAGAAGGTGTTCGAAGGCTTGTTCTTTTTAAGCTTCGCAGGCCAAAAGGGCTGTGACGTGGCTGGTGTAAAAGGTTTCTTTGTAGACGGTGCAGCTGAGTGGATAAAAGGAGACTTACCCGCAGTAGCCGTGGCAATCCACGCATCTAGCGCCTCCCCAAAGAGAGCCTGACCTGTATAAGGTAGACCCTCCACACTTTTTTCCTGGATTCCGCGTCCGCAGACCATTGGCGCAGCCAGAGACCCCTGCGAGCCGAGACGGACATGGAGGAGATCCCCGCAGCCATGGAGCTCAGGTTCTTGATGGAATCTAGCAGGAACCCTGCAGAATCCTGAATATTACGCAAAAATAAATCAACGTCACCTCTATCCAGCGTAGTTGGTTCCTCCTGCAGAGTGATTGACCACCTGTCAATAGCCTTTGCAATCCAAGCACAGGCTATAGTAGGCCGCAATATAGCCCCTTAAGCCGTGTAAATGGATTTCAGCGTAGCATCCACCTTTCGATCTGCCAGGTCCTTCAACGCGGTGGATCCCGGGACTGGCAGCACCACCTGTTTGGACAGCCTAGAGACAGAGGCGTCAACTATCGTCGGGGACTCCCATTTTTTTTTTTATCTTTCACTGGGAAGGGAAAAGCAACCAAGACTCTCTTAGGGATCTGGAACTTCTTTTCCGGATTTTCCCAGGCTTTTTCAAAGACAGCATTTAATTCTTTGGATGCCGGGAAGGTGATGGGGGTGTCAAAGTCAGAAAAATATCTCTATGCACACTGCCATATTTGCACCTCACACTGGTCCGCGCTGCGCATGCGTGCGCTTTCCCGTGATAGCGCATACCCGCTGATGCGTGCACCCGCTCGCATCGGTATGCGTATTTACGGTAAAGAGTATGTAGTCGTAGCGTGCGACCCAATCGTTACATATTTCCACAATTAACGTAGTTTATAGATCATGGTCCCTTTGATAGATTCTGAAAGTTTGGTTAATATAGAATGTCCCTGATCGGAGGGATCCCTCTTTGTATTGTAGGAAGGGTCTAACAGGAGTCATACAGTAGTGTTTGGTACCCATCGGAAGAGTATTTAAATAGCAATATTCCGGTGTTGGTTTGGAGCGTATTAATCGCTCGTGCGAATAGTTATGGACATAAGAAGTTTATGTCCACTACTATAATTTACTCTTACTCAGGTATGCGGCGGGAAACCTAGTTTCCCACCCACCTGAGCTGTTTGAAATCGTCACAGCCCACCTGTATGAATCACCCTATGACCTTTTGTTATAATGCGAAGCCGAATTCCTGCGTCCAATGGACAATGAGGTTGTAGGGACCATTAGATTGCATTGTGTGAGTAGCATAAAAGACGGGCCTGTGGCATCCAGCTTTCACTTCTCATCAAACGGTTCTCATTGCTGATAATCGGGAAGCTGGATGTCCAGAGGCGCATGCGATCGTTTCCCCTTGTGCGTAAGTTTCTCTCCGTGATCATATTGTCTTACTGTGAGCCATTTCTCTCATCTCTACCTCTCTCTCTCTCTCTCTCTACTCTTTCTCTCGTATTTTCCCTTGATTAGATTGTATTGTATTGTATTTATAGTGTAGTTATTTGGTTAGGAAGTCTCTGTTATATTGTAGTGTATCATTTGTACCGTGATTCCTTTTTACAAGTATATTAGTTATAATACATTTAATAGGCTTTGGACCCTAAACAAGTATCTGTGTATTTTCTCATAGTGTTAAGTGTTCACAGAGCGTCGGTGACGCTCAAGCAGGTTTGTAGTTAATCAGGTTACACCAGGTTGCACTTACACACTGTCTCTACATAAAGGTATACTGTGTATCTCATTGTTAAAGGTATAGATATCAAGGTATAGCGTTGTGAGCGTCGGCGCCGCTGGTGATCTCCTCGTGGTCTCGAGCGTCCGCTACGCCATAGCGAATCATTACGTTTGTCTGTAGCCAATAGTGTGCCAGTCTGTGATCTCTGGGCCGTGAGCGAACGCGACGCTTGAGCGTCTCGCCTACGGCTGAGCGATCGTTACGCAAGTAGCGTACCCTTACGGTACTTCTTACGTAGTCAGCGTACAGTGTTCTAAGACCTCATAAAGGGTTATTTATACGATAAAGGAATTCAGCTTTATCAATTGGGGGCCGTCCAGTCCTTCACATATCTGCACTAGGTAGATCAGCAGACATTATCCCTCAGCAAAGGGCGGGAGGTTGTCTCGTAGTGCTGGCGGGATAAGCGTCTGCTTCGCTTAGATAACGAGTGCTGAAGGAATCCGGGAACCGGAGGTAAGAACAAAACGCTAGTGTCTTTTAAAACTGTAATTTTTTTTTTTTCTCTTCTGTCTTGCGTACACACGCACGCATACATATATATCTGCATTTCTTTTTCATTTTCGTATATCACTATCCTGTTTGCCAGTTTTATAGTTGATAGAAAAGTGCTAAAAGAGACTTGCTGTTATTTCATAGTTTAAGAATAGAGGTAATAGTTAAAGTATAGACAAACACACAGGTTTGCCTGGGAGATAAGGCAAAGTCAGTGGGGTACGTGGTAGATGATCAAGGATCATCTACATTGATAAAAGTATAAATTGTGTTACGGTGGATCTTTGTTTTGCATACACGTGTCCCTAACAAAAGACTTGTGTACGCAATCCAAAAGCAGACGCACGCAGCGTACATTACGCAACGGAGCGTCCGGTTACGCCCACGTAGCTCAAGTCACGATAAGTTGAAGTAACGCAAAGGCGATAAGTAACGCACAGCGGTAGATAACGCGACGCGGTAAATAACGCAAGTCTATTTTTGGTGTCCGAAATTTAATTAACAGATCCTGCTCCTAATTGGTAACACAGCTGGGCTAAAGAAAAATTTCTGCGCAGAAATAGAAATAGAAGCAAAAGTGTACATGTGGTGAGTGAGTGTGTTTTTATTATTACAAGTTTATATAACTTAAAGGTTGAACCACAAGAAAAGTCGAGTACTCGTGAGGTACACGCGTGTAAGTGACGTGCACGGTGGCTAGGGAGGCATCCTTGGTTAAACATAATATTTGAGCATTAGAGTATAGCGGACCAGTATAGAACAAGACCAGGAGGTCAGACCAGGAGGTCGTACAGAACAAGACCAGGAGGTCATAACAGACCAGGAGGTCATAAGGAGACAAAGAAGTCCGCTATAAAGGTAAGAGGCACAACCCCGGGGGTTGGTGCAGAACCCATATAGGCCATATAAGCTCTGGCTGAAGGAATTCGCAGCCGAAATTTTCGATTCCATTGATCTCTCAGTACATAACAAGTAGTGCTTATGTACTGAACGATTGTACCGCACGTCATTGTGTGCATTAGTAAACCTGACTAGTATAATTTTGCGTACAAAGGTCATAAACGCTAGTTGTACATTCTGACGTGATTTGTGTAATTTTTTATTTTTGGAAGGGAAGTTCGCTGGTCACTCAGGAACTATCTAACAACCCCACCTTTACTGGAAAGAGTAAGTGTCCTGCGGGTAACCCTCACATGTTCCAGTAAACAGAAGGTTTTTGGTAGGTGCCCTGTGTCGAGTGCGCCAGCACCATATCGGTGTGATCAGGTCGCATTGGTCGGCGTGGGCGAGTGAGTGGGGTACTCGGTAAACCGCCACCGTCGGCCTATTTTGAATAATTTGGTTTGCTGTAAGGGTTCGCTGAAGACCGTGATATAAAGATCAAAGGAGTAGTAAGCAACACCTGCAGATTATGGGGGCCAGTTGTTCAGGTAGGGGGCGATCAACCTCGGTTCGGGTTGATTCAGAAGACCGTCCAGTAGGATCGGCCAGGTACATAATGTGTGAGAAATACGGAAGTCACACAGAAGTTTTATGTGATGAATGGGAAAGAATGACTGTACATGATGGGGAGAAGTTCCCAAATATAGGCAGCTTTAGCCCAAAAGTGTTACAAAATTTAAGGAGGAGGATATGTCTCATTGAACCAACAAAGAGACGAAGTAAACATTATGATTATTTGCAGTTATGGCAACAGGAAGGTGAATTACAAAGAGATTCAATTGACTTTTCTGACTCTTATCTTGAGAGGAGAGACATGGCATCAGAGAGGATTGTGGTTGCGGAGAAAAGCACAAGGTTGAACAATAAAAACGCTCTTAGCAACTGTAGTATAGATTATAAGAATAAGTGTAATAAATGTAACAATGATTATTGTAATACTGTTGAATGTACAACTATTAACCTATGCAAGTTGCACCCCATGTCAAACTTCCCCCAGGAATACACTCATGAAAGTGAGGCCAGAACAATGTCGGCACCTCTTCCGGAAGCCATCCTACAAGACACCCAGGTGGACGCGACCAAATTGGTAAAGGCAATAATCAAACCCCCTAACGGAGGGTCAGGTGAGGTCGTGTCCACAGGTACGTACAATGTTTTATATCACGCACAAACAAATGTACCCCATATTATAAGACCAAAACAAGGTGATGTAATTGAGTTTAGTCCTGTCAGGGTGATCACAGTCCCCAATGGGAAGACTGACGATCAGGGAATCATTTCCGTCAAGGACAGTGCAATGCACTGTCTTTGGTCCCGGACCGAATTGGGATCAATTATGTCTGAATTCCCTGATCCTAGGAAAGATCTAGTAGCCTGCCAAAGATTTATTAAAGAACTAGGAAACTCCACAGAACCCACCAACAAAGATTGGCGGATAGTGCTGAGGGTATGTTTGCCCTCCAGTATTGACCCTGCGAAATTTATTGCTGATTGTAAATTAGACACGGAGGTACCTTGGACGGAGGAACACAATCAGGAATGTATTAAGCAGATCAACCGACAGTTGGAAGTACATTTCCCAGCCATTGTCGAGTGGAACAAAATTTTCTCCATAAGACAAAACGAAAGGGAAAGTACTTCCAATTATTTCCACCGGGCATTGCAGGACCTGACTAGGTATACGGGTATAGAAAACATTGAAGCAAGCACACCGCACAGAGAAACAGCAGTATATGTGCTAATGAATGGTTTAAAGGATGAATTAAAAACAAGGGTACAGACCACCAACCCAAACTGGAGAGATATCTCGGTGGCCGCACTAAGAGAGGCCGTCATTAATCATGATCAGAATATCACCAGATACAGAGAGTCAATAAGTAACAAATTAATAGCAACAAGTATACAGGCCCTAACCACAAGACCACCTCAACAAAAGCCCCACACCACTGCGAAAAATTTAAATCTGAAAGTCTGTTATAACTGCCAGGAGGAAGGTCATTATGCAAGAAATTGCAGGCCTAGAAGCACACACATGGTATATACACCCCCTAGACAACAACATAACCATGATATCCAAGGAAGCAGGGAGGTACAGGGAAAGCGGTTGAGGGTGATGAGCATCCAAGCGTTTGAGGAGGCATCAAATCAGCCAAGACCCCAGTTCACTGACACTTGGAGAAAGCCAAGGGTTTGTTACCATTGTAGAATAGAAGGGCATTACGCCAGCAACTGTAACAACCCACATAAAGTCAGACCCCCTAGACCAAGAAATGAGCAAAGTAAGAACACACCAAATTATAATCAGAGATCCGACAGGAAGAATTTTGGCCCACACTCATGATATGTAGTCAGGAAAGGTGAACATTAGGACTGATGGTAAGCCTGAGGTAACGGTTAATAAATTGGGAGGTCATTCACTGAAAGACACAGGAATGACCAGGTGAAACGTTGTAAATGTATCAGTGAAATGTTTTTTTTTTTGTTTTTTTTTTTTCCTCTCTCTCTCTCTATCCCCATCTCTGACGAGTAGTGGTAAGAATTCACACATTGCATATCCACTTGGTCCTTGCAGAAGTCTACCAAACCCCAGCATGACCTCCGCCACAATGTATTTCTGGCCAGATACAGACAGTGGAGTAATGCAGGTGCTGGTGGGGAGGGACTGCTCAAGGAGACCATTAGACACATAGATATGACAGCCTAATAAGTCTGACAATGTTTTTCTAATGCTAACAATGTTTTCTTAATGTTGACAATGTTTAAAAATGTTTTGTTTCTCTTTTCTTATTGATGGTTATTGTCGAGTTATGTAATGTATATATGCACATGAATTGTTCTCTATCTCTTTTGTTTTTTTTGTTGTCTCTCTCTTCCCACTCATGTTTCCATGGTTTAAAGATGCTATGTCACCCCTCAGTTGGACCAATGGTAATGCCAGATTTTTGCTCCTTACAGAAAGATCGTCGGTTAGGGAGGGAATATTGCATCACCAGAATGTTCGTTTGGAAGACTGAGAGACAGCACCTTTGAGAGGACAGCAGAACAAGAAGAACAACAAGACGAGAGAACTTATTATCGTAACAAGTTCTCTCCCCCTCAAACTGTTTTCTTATACCCCCTTTACAAATTTCTTCTTTTCTCCTCCTGTAAGATGGACTTGCCCCAAGAGACTGTGATATGGATTTTCCCGTTAACCATGATGTTGACTAGAGCAGTCTGTTCCGGCGAGAGTACCATGGAGGTCGAGAGAGGTTCTGGAATGGGTTCCGATTATGATGATGGAGGCGTAGTTTTCCAAGATCAACCTAACCAACAAGCAAAGGCGAGTATCAGAAAGCGATCCGATAGCATTGATCATAGAAGAAATTGTGACGGATTGTTAGCTGAAGAAAACTGTATCTGCAGGCTTTGTAACAATGTCATTGAGGATGGGTGCATAAAGAAATGCCAATCCAGTTTTAATATCCATATGGACCGGCATCCATTGAGTGACTATCACTCCTTAGTGGGTAATGTGTTAAACAAAACAGATTGTTGGGTATGCTCTCAAGTACCTCAGGGTCATAGCAAATCAGGGCTAGTACCATTTCCTTTAACGATAGGGGAGGTACTTGAGTTAAATGGTGGGAGACCGGTGGACAGGAGGTTTAATATCTCCAGCCCTCCTAGTTTGAAGCTCCACCAATACCATGTGGATAGGTCCCTCTTATGTTTTAACATCTCCAATCCCCGACAGCCGGGAAATTGGGAAGTGTCATGGAGCAACCTGACCGTGACCTTCTCGCATAGAGCAGATAGAATGCCTACAGATACAGAGCTTGTACGCCACATAGCCAGTAGAGGAAAATCTTTCAGGTATAGATATACCTTAGGAAATAGGATTACTAGAGTTGGAGAAGTATCACCAGGATACTGTGCACATATCGTACAACCTGATACGTGTATTAAGCAGATGGAAGAATTAGGGTCAGGAGATTTCACCTGGAAGGTATGTAATATGGTAATGTCCTACTCCGTCCCATATGTTCTCCCCGATGATGCTTATTTCATATGCGGGAGAAAGGCGTACAAGTGGCTTGCCCCAAACTCTGAAGGATTGTGTTATATTGGAAAAGTATTGCCTGAAGTGATGACTGTAACACATGATAAAATGAAAGACATACACCGTGGTGCCCAAGCTCCTTATACTCACACTCATTACGAGCACCGAGTTAAAAGACAACTGTCAGAAAGGTTAGAGCATCCGGCCTCTGATCTGATCCATGAATCCACCGGGATTCAGGTTCTGGTGGCGTTAGATTTCACTCGCACCGCTCGAGGAGTGATGAATTATAGATACATCTCTGCGCTTGCAAATTTGTTAGATAATATCACTGAAATGTATGATGACACGTTTAGATACACTGGAAGAGAACTCCAAGCTTATAAAACAGAACTGGTACAGCATAGAATGGTTCTTAATTACCTCACAGCAGTGACAGGCGGATATTGTGTTACATTGGCAACACAGTACGGCGTGAAGTGTTGCACGTACATCACGAATAGCACCGAGGATCCGGTAGAGGTCATAGACCAAAAGATGGATGATATTCTCCAATTAAAGTGGGAATTTCGCCGAAAACACAATCTCACTCTTGCTGCTGTAGGTAATGAGCTGACTGGTTGGGTGTCATGGTTGAACCCGCGAAATTGGTTCTCCGGTTTAGGAGACTGGGCTCAAGGAGTCATAATGGATGTTGGAAAGTTTCTCCTATGTATTTTAGGTGTTGTTATATCTATTGGATTGATATTTAGATGCGGGCAGGCTTTAATGAGGTGCAAACAAAGTACAAGAGTGATGAGTTTGAGGAGTGAGGAAACTGTAATTAACCTGGATTTGATTTATGACCCAATGATAGAAACCAGGATGTGATGAAAAATGCGATTATACGGTCCGTTTCTTTCACCTGTTTTTCTGCTTTTCTCCAAGATAAAAAGACCCCCTTGGACGAGGAAGTTGACGAGACGCTATACAGACAACGGATGGACCAAAGAAGGAGTTTTGACCACTTGAGAAATGGACATTTGATGAACTTTGCCATGGATCCCCAGTTTCCCTAGTATTCTTAAACTTATGCTAGCCCAACATTTTTTTGTAAATCTGATGGCATTGACAAAGCTTATTGCTCATGCCTAACGAGCAAAACAGCGCAAAGAAGACGACTTTCAACTGATACCGAACAAAACTTCGACGACAGATGTACATTTACCTGACATAGAATATCATTGCATTTTCCATAAGTGTTCTTCATCTTCATCTCTACAACCCTCAGGTAATAACACACATAGTATAGGGAATACAGGCACAGGTATCAGCAATCACATATTCCCCCATTCATGTATCATCAACTAAAATGTGCTCCCCATTTTGTTCAAAAGCCGAAAAGAGCTCGGTAAAGTTTGACAGCCCATCCACAGACCTGTACCACGGGATAAGAAGGAATTCAAATGTATACTTCGCAATACCTCGAAGCTTGATTTACAACACGTTCGGCACGATGATACATGACCCCCCCAAACATGGACTCATACACACATGCTTCTGCTATCTCACTAGGTCATACCCTTTTCACACCTACTCCTCTCTTCTTCCTTACCCAACCATGGAAATGAATTAACCCCTGACTTATATTTTTCTCCTTTTGAAATGTTTTAGAAGGTGGCAGTTATTATTGACTGCCAAAGGGTGGACTGTCAAAGTCAGAAAAATATCTCTATGCACACTGCCATATTTGCACCTCACACTGGTCCGCGCTGCGCATGCGTGCGCTTTCCCGTGATAGCGCATACCCGCTGATGCGTGCACCCGCTCGCATCGGTATGCGTATTTACGGTAAAGAGTATGTAGTCGTAGCGTGCGACCCAATCGTTACATATTTCCACAATTAACGTAGTTTATAGATCATGGTCCCTTTGATAGATTCTGAAAGTTTGGTTAATATAGAATGTCCCTGATCGGAGGGATCCCTCTTTGTATTGTAGGAAGGGTCTAACAGGAGTCATACAGTAGTGTTTGGTACCCATCGGAAGAGTATTTAAATAGCAATATTCCGGTGTTGGTTTGGAGCGTATTAATCGCTCGTGCGAATAGTTATGGACATAAGAAGTTTATGTCCATTACTATTATTTACTCTTACTCAGGTATGCGGCGGGAAACCTAGTTTCCCACCCACCTGAGCTGTTTGAAATCGTCACAGCCCACCTGTATGAATCACCCTATGACCTTTTGTTATAATGCGAAGCCGAATTCCTGCGTCCAATGGACAATGAGGTTGTAGGGACCATTAGATTGCATTGTGTGAGTAGCATAAAAGACGGGCCTGTGGCATCCAGCTTTCACTTCTCATCAAACGGTTCTCATTGCTGATAATCGGGAAGCTGGATGTCCAGAGGCGCATGCGATCGTTTCCCCTTGTGCGTAAGTTTCTCTCCGTGATCATATTGTCTTACTGTGAGCCATTTCTCTCATCTCTACCTCTCTCTCTCTCTCTCTACTCTTTCTCTCGTATTTTCCCTTGATTAGATTGTATTGTATTGTATTTATAGTGTAGTTATTTGGTTAGGAAGTCTCTGTTATATTGTAGTGTATCATTTGTACCGTGATTCCTTTTTACAAGTATATTAGTTATAATACATTTAATAGGCTTTGGACCCTAAACAAGTATCTGTGTATTTTCTCATAGTGTTAAGTGTTCACAGAGCGTCGGTGACGCTCAAGCAGCTTTGTAGTTAATCAGGTTACACCAGGTTGCACTTACACACTGTCTCTACATAAAGGTATACTGTGTATCTCATTGTTAAAGGTATAGATATCAAGGTATAGCGTTGTGAGCGTCGGCGCCGCTGGTGATCTCCTCGTGGTCTCGAGCGTCCGCTACGCCATAGCGAATCATTACGTTTGTCTGTAGCCAATAGTGTGCCAGTCTGTGATCTCTGGGCCGTGAGCGAACGCGACGCTTGAGCGTCTCGCCTACGGCTGAGCGATCGTTACGCAAGTAGCGTACCCTTACGGTACTTCTTACGTAGTCAGCGTACAGTGTTCTAAGACCTCATAAAGGGTTATTTATACGATAAAGGAATTCAGCTTTATCAGGGGGCTTTTTATTGTCTGTGAAAAAGGCCTCCTCTACCTGCTCAGGAGCTGTGTCAGTAATGTGTAACACATCCCTTACAGCTTCAATCATCAACTGCACCCCCTTAGCAAGTGATGCCGTCCCCCTTGACACATCCCCATCACCGTCTGCGGTGTCAGAGTCGGTGTCCGTGTCATCCTGCATAAGTTTGGCAAGTGAACGTTTGTGAGAATGTACCGCAGGGGACCCCGAGGAAGCAGTATCAGACCATACAGCCATAGAGGATTGTAGGATCTGAGTAGCATGCTCAGTCCTAGCAACTCTATCAGAAATCTGAGAAATAGTCCCCCTCAGAGAGACTAACCATTCTTGCTCTCTAGCTGGGATCTGCGCTACAACAGTGCAACCCTGATTACATGGTATGGAGTCTTCCTGGGAAGATAAATCCTCTGCAGCATATGAAACAGTGTCCCTAGACATGCTGTCACATACACACCAAACACCCCACAAACACAGGGTACTGGGTAGACAGAGTTCCCCCCCCCCCCCCCCAAGAATGGCAGAGAGACACAGATATTGGAGCCAACCCACACACAGTGCTATTATAGGTATAGAGAGACCCTAACCAGCGCTGACTGTGTCCCTTAATAGGTGACACAGTCTATACACAGCCTCCCCTCCCTTCTACAACCCCCTGGTACTGTACAGATAGCTGGAGGTGCTCTGGAGGGACCTGTTCATCCACTGGCAGTGAGCTGCAGGCAGGAAAATGGTGCTGATCATTGCTGGGTCCGCTCTGAGGAGAAGCTCCGCCCCTTCAATGGCGCTGTCTTCCCGCTCCTGTAAGATTATACTGGCCTGAGGATTTGTTTGCTGGCTGAGATCCGCAGACGCTGACAGGCTGGAAATGGTCAGTGTAGGGTTTTATGCTGGCTCAGGGCGCCCCACCACAGTACCGTTGAGCCGTCTGGGAGCGCGGTTAATACCGCGCTCCTACCCATAAAGCCGCCCTCTTCACACTGACCCCCGCTTGTAAGGGGGGACAGTGACTCACTCGCCAACTTCAGCTCTGCAAGGGGGTGGCGGCTGACTGCCGGGGTGAGCGTTCCCCTGTGGCGGGGCGCAATCTATCCCCTCTGGAGCTCAATGTCCAGTCAGCGGAGATAGTGGCTCAGACCCCTCAGGGCGGACACTGCTATCCCCCACAGTCCCTCGATGCAGGCAGGCTGTTGCCAGTAGCCTCCTGTAAAAAAATAAACTATAAGATAAACTTTTATCAGGAAAGCTCTGTAGAGCTCCCCTGGCTGTGACCGGCTCCTCCGGGCACATTTTCTAAACTGAGTCTGGTAGGAGGGGCATAGAGGGAGGAGCCAGACCACACTCTCAAACTCTTAAAGTGCCAATGGCTCCTGGTGGACCCGTCTATACCCAATGGTACTAATATGGACCCCAGCATCCTCTAGGAAGTAAGAGAAACCTGCACTGTTAGTGTGCATTGAGGACCATGGTTGGGAATGCCTGCTCTAAGGGGTATATTCATTTGAAGTGGGATCCATTCCGACATTCATTTGTCGGAATGGATCCGACCTGGGCTATTCAATGCATTCTCAATTCAACTTTAAAAAAAGTTGAATTGAGATGCGGGAGCTGCTTTCCCCCGTCTGCCCGCGGCTCTCCCCCGTCTCTTCCCCCCATCCCCCCGTCTCTGCCTCTCTCCATCCCCGCATCACAGCCGCCGCTCATGGCAGAATCCACCCGGCTCCTGCAAGCGAGGTCTCGCTTGCTGGAGCCGTGTGGACGCTGCTGTGAGTGACGGCTGTGATACATCCTCCGGCGCTGCTCTCCCCGTCTCTGCTCCCGTATCTCACTTCGACTTTTTTTAAAGTCAAATTGAAATGGTCGAAAGGGGGCCAAACCTTTCGGTTTTGGCCCCGTTTTCGACACAAGCATGCGGACCGGCAGCTATTCCGCCGATCCACGTGCTTTTCCTCGACTTGTCGAATAATCTGGGGTTAGATTGGATTGGTCGGAACCCCTTCCGACCTTAAAAAGTCGAAAACTGCCGTCTTTTCGACAGACGGCAGCTTTCGACTTCAATTGAATATACCCATAAATGTAGAATGCATAAACATTCTTCTGCTTTTTTTATTTTTTTATTTATTTTTTCTGTAGAGTTTCTGATGATTTTCAATTTAGATAATGCAGAATTAGGGGTAAATTTACTAAGATGGGAGTTATATTTAAGATGGGATGTTTCCTATAGCAACCAATCAGATTCCAGGTATTATCTTCTAGAAGGTGCTAGATAAATGAGAAGTAGAATCTGATTGGTTGATATGGGCAACATCCCATCTTGCAAAGAACTCCCATCTTAGTAAATTTACCCCTTATAGTTTTACTTTCCAGCAGTTACTTCTCATTTATAGTTTTCACAGAGAAAATAGGAATATACGCTAGGGCAGAGGTTCCCAAACTATGTGCCGTGGCTCCCTGGGGTGCCTCGGGACACTTGCAGGGGTGCCCTGGGTTGGTGGTCCAGGACCAATTCAAATTATTCATGGTCAATAAAATAGGCAAAACCAGTGCTGGTGGCTGCCAGTCATACAATATGTGGCCAAACAGAAGCAAATATCGTCCCTCACCACAAAACTGACCCCAAGGATGACATATAAACACAATCTACTTAATGTAATATATCTTTCTAAATTTCTTAATAAGAAATTTTTGGCCTAGGGGTGCCGTGAAAAAGAATTCTGATATTCTAGGGCGCCGTGATTTAAAAAAGTTTGGAAACCACTGCAATAGGGAACACTTTCTTTTTATTCCACATAGATGCTTACTGCTGAGTCTCCAGTCAAATATCACCAGTGCAACCCAGGGGAGGGTGCCAGGCATGGCTAACAATAAGTATATACTGTACTGTATGTTAATAGCGTTCCCCCAAAAAATGTTTTTAAAGATGCCATGCTTCTTCACACTTATTTGTTGATTGAATTACTCTAAACAGTTAAATTACACTACTGTTAGTTGTTGTTGTTGTTGTTGTTGTTGTTGTTTAGTCCATATTAGTTTCTGTAATCACCCACTGCCCAGAGCCAGGAACTAGCACATCGCCTGTAATCACCCACTGCCCAGAGCCAGGAACTAGCACAGCGCCTGTAATCACCAACTGCCCAGAGACAGGAACTAGCACATCGCCTGTAATCACCCACTGCCCAGAGCCAGGAACTAGCACAGAGCCTGTAATCATCCACTGCTCAGAGCCAGGAACTAGCACAGCGCCTGTAATCACCCACTACCCAGAGCCAGGAACTAGCACAGTGCCTGTAATCACCCACTGCCCAGAGCCAGGAACTAGCACAGCGCCTGTAATCACCCACTACCCAGAGCCAGGAACTAGCACAGTGCCTGTAATCACCCACTACCCAGAGCCAGGAACTAGCACAGAGCCTGTAATCACCTACTGCCCAGAGCCAGGAACTAGCACAGAGCCTGTAATCACCCACTGCCCAGAGCCAGGAACTAGCACAGCGCCTGTAATCACCCACTGCCCAGAGCCAGGAACTAGCACAGAGCCTGTAATCACCCACTGCCCAGAGCCAGGAACTAGCACAGTGCCTGTAATCACCCACTGCCCAGAGCCAGGAACTAGCACAGCGCCTGTAATCACCCACTGCCCAGAGCCAGGAACTAGCACAGAGCCTGTAATCACCCACTGCCCAGAGCCAGGAACTAGCACAGTGCCTGTAATCACCCACTGCCCAGAGCCAGGAACTAGCACAGTGCCTGTAATCACCCACTGCCCAGAGCCAGGAACTAGCACAGAGCCTGTAATCACCCACTGCCCAGAGCCAGGAACTAGCACAGCGCCTGTAATCACCCACTGCCCAGAGCCAGGAACTAGCACAGAGCCTGTAATCACCCACTGCCCAGAGCCAGGAACTAGCACAGTGCCTGTAATCACCCACTGCCCAGAGCCAGGAACTAGCACAGCGCCTGTAATCACCCACTGCCCAGAGCCAGGAACTAGCACAGAGCCTGTAATCACCCACTGCCCAGAGCCAGGAACTAGCACAGTGCCTGTAATCACCCACTGCCCAGAGCCAGGAACTAGCACAGTGCCTGTAATCACCCACTGCCCAGAGCCAGGAACTAGCACAGCGCCTGTAATCACCCACTGCCCAGAGCAAGGAACTAGCACAGCGCCTGTAATCACCCACTGCCCAGAGCCAGGAACTAGCACATCGCCTGTAATCACCCACTGCCCAGAGCCAGGAACTAGCACAGTGCCTGTAATCACCCACTACCCAGAGCCAGGAACTAGCACAGAGCCTGTAATCACCCACTACCCAGAGCCAGGAACTAGCACAGAGCCTGTAATCACCCACTGCCCAGAGCCAGGAACTAGCACAGCGCCTGTAATCACCCACTGCCCAGAGCCAGGAACTAGCACAGTGCCTGTAATCACCCACTACCCAGAGCCAGGAACTAGCACAGTGCCTGTAATCACCATCTGCCCAGAGACAGGAACTAGCACAGTGCCTGTAATCACCATCTGCCCAGAGCCGGGAACTAGCACAGTGCCTGTAATACACCCACTGCCCAGAGCCAGGAACTAGCACATCGCCTGTAATCACCAACTGCCCAGAGACAGGAACTAGCACATCGCCTGTAATCACCCACTGCCCAGAGCCAGGAACTAGCACAGTGCCTGTAATCACCCACTACCCAGAGCCAGGAACTAGCACAGTGCCTGTAATCACCATCTGCCCAGAGACAGGAACTAGCACAGTGCCTGTAATCACCATCTGTCCAGAGACAGGAACTAGCACAGTGCCTGTAATCACCATCTGCCCAGAGCCAGGAACTAGCACAGTGCCTGTAATCACCCACTGCCCAGAGCCAGGAACCAGCACAGCGCCTGTAATCACCCACTGCCCAGAGCCAGGAACTAGCACAGCGCCTGTAATCACCCACTGCCCAGAGCAAGGAACTAGCACAGTGCCTGTAATCACCATCTGCCCAGAGCCGGGAACTAGCACAGTGCCTGTAATCACCCACTGCCCACAGCCAGGTACTAGCACATCGCCTGTAATCACCAACTGCCCAGAGACAGGAACTAGCACAGTGCCTGTAATCACCAACTGCCCAGAGCTAGGAACTAGCACAGTGCCTGTAATCACCCACTGCCCAGAGACCGGAACTAGCACAGAGCCTGTAATCACCCACTGCCCAGAGCCAGGAACTAGCACAGTGCCTGTAATCACCCACTGCCCAGAGACAGGAACTAGCACAGTGCCTGTAATCACCATCTGCCCAGAGCCAGGAACTAGCACAGTGTCTGTAATCACCCACTTCCCAGAGACAGGAACTAGCACAGTGCCTGTAATCACCATCTGCCCAGAGCCAGGAACTAGCACAGTGTCTGTAATCACTGAATGCCCAGAGCCAGGAACTAGCACTGTACCTGTAATCACCCATTGCCCAGAGCCAGGAACTAGCACACTGCCTGTAATCACCCACTGCCCAGAGCCAGGAAATAGCACAGTGCCTGTAATCACCATCTGCCCAGAGCCGGGAACTAGCACAGTGCCTGTAATCACCCACTGCCCAGAGCCAGGAACTAGCACTGTACCTGTAATCACCCACTGCCCAGAGCCAGGAACTAGCACAGTGTCTGTAATCACCAACTTCCCAGAGACAGGAACTAGCACAGTGCCTGTAATCACCATCTGACCAGAGCCGGAAACTAGCACAGTGCCTGTAATCACCCACTGCCCAGAGCCAGGAACTAGCCCATCGCCTGTAATCACCAACTGCCCATAGCCAGGAACTAGCACAGGGCCTGTAATCACCCACTTCCCAGAGACAGGAACTAGCACAGTGCCTGTAATCACCATCTGCCTAGAGACAGGAACTAGCACAGTGCCTGTAATCACTGAATGCCCAGAGCTAGGAACTAGTACAGTGCCTGTAATCATCCACTGCCCAGAGCCAGGAACTAGCACATCGCCTGTAATCAACATCTGCCCAGAGCCGGGAACTAGCACAGTGCCTGTAATCACCAATTGCCCAGAGCCGGGAACTAGCACAGTGCCTGTAATCACCAACTGCCCAGAGCCGGGAACTAGCACAGTGCCTGTAATCACTGAATGCCCAGAGCCAGGAACTAGCACTGTACCTGTAATCACCCACTGCCCAGAGCCAGGAACTAGCACAGTGCCTGTAATCACCATCTGCCCAGAGCCGTGAACTAGCACAGTGCCTGTAATCACCCACTGCCCAGAGCCAGGAACTAGCACAGTGCCTGTAATCACCCACTGCCCAGAGCCAGGAACTAGCACTGTACCTGTAATCACCCACTGCCCAGAGCCAGGAACTCTCCCGCATTGATTATTGTAATAGTCTCCTTACTGGTCTTCCCAAACATAGGCTATCACCACTTCAATCCATTTTAAATGCAGCTGCGAGGCTAATCTTCCTCGCCAGACGTTCTTCATCTGCTGATCCGCTCTGTCAGTCCCTCCATTGGTTACCGGTATTCTACCGTGTCAAATATAAAATACTTTTACTTACATACAAGGCTATTAACCAAACTGCACCATCATACATCTCCTCACTCATCTCAAAATATCTCCCTACCAGACCTCTCCGCTCTGCACAAGATCTGCGTCTCTCATCCACATGTATTACCTGTTCCCACTCAAAATTACAGGACTTTACCCGGGCTTCACCCACTCTGTGGAATGCACTCCCACGCACAATAAGACTCTCCTCTAGTCTCCAAACCTTTAAACGTTCTCTGAAAACTCATCTCTTCAGACAAGCCTACCAAATTTCAGACCCACACACATAACCTTCACAGCTTCCCTATCAAGTTACATCCCCTCTGTACAGTCCACATAAACTCACATTTTGTCTTCCAACATTGCTGGGTGATCATATCATATAAGAACCTAGCAACCTGGGGAACCATTATGTGACAGGTAGCATCTATCCTTGTGTATCAATGCCTATTTCCCTATAGATTGTAAGCTTGCGAGCAGGGACTTCCTACCTCTGTCTGTCTGTCTGTCTTTGCCCAGTTTTGTTCTATAATTGTTGTTCTAATTGTAAAGCGCAACGGAATATGCTGCGCTATATAAGAAACTGCTAATAAATAATAAATAAATAAATAAACTAGCACAGTGTCTGTAATCACCCACTTCCCAGAGACAGAAACTAGCACAGCGCCTGTAATCACCCACTGCCCAGAGCCAGGAACTAGCACAAAGCATGTAATCACCATCTGACCATAGCCGGGAACAAGCACAGTGCCTGTAATCACCCACTGCCCAGAGCCAGGAACTAGCACATCGACTGTAATCACCAACTGCCCATAGCCAGGAACTAGCACAGTGCCTGTAATCACCCACTGCCCAGAGCCAGGAACTAGCACAGTGTCTGTAATCACCCACTGCCCAGAGCCAGGAACTAGCACAGTGCCTGTAATCACCAACTGCCCAGAGCCAGGAACTAGCACAGTGCCTGTAATCACCCACTGCCCAGAGCCAGGAACTAGCACAGAGCCTGTAATCACCATCTGCCCATAGCCAGGAACTAGCACAGTGCCTGTAATCACCCACTGCCCAGAGCCAGGAACTAGCACAGCGCCTGTAATCACCTACTGACCAGAGCCAGGAACTAGCACAGCACCTGTAATCTCCACCTGCCCAGAGCCAGGAACTAGCACAGTGCCTGTTATCACCCACTGCCCAGAGCCTGGAACTAGCACAGTACCTGTTATCACCAACTGCCCAGAGCCAGGAACTAGCACAGTGCCTGTAATCACCCACTGCCCAGAGCCAGGAACTAGCACATCGCCCGTAATCACCCACTGCCTACAGCCAGGAACCAGTACAGTGCCTGTAATCACCCACTGCCCAGAGCCAGGAACTAGCACAGAGCCTGTAATCACCCACTGCCCAGAGCCAGGAACTAGCACAGAGCCTGTAGTCACCCACTGCCCAGAGCCGGGAACTAGCACAGCGCCTGTAATCACCCACTGCCAAGAGCCAGGAACTAGCACATCGCCTGTAATCACCCACTGCCAACAGCAAGAAACTAGCACAGTGCCTGTAATCACCCACTGCCCAGAGCCAGGAACTAGCACATTGACTGTAATCACCCACTGCCCAGAGCCAGAAACTAGAACAGAGTCTGTAATCACCCACTGCCCAGAGCCAGGAACTAGCACACTGCCTGTAATCACCCACTGCCCAGAGCCAGGAACTAGCACAGTACCTGTAATCACCCACTGCCCAGAGCCAGGAACTAGCACAGTGCCTGTAATCACCCACTGCCCAGAGCCAGGAACTAGCACAGTGCCTGTAATCACCCACTGCCCAGAGCCAGGTACTAGCACATTGCCTGTAATCACCAACTGCCCAGAGCCAGGTACTAACACATTGCCTGTAATCACCATCTGCCCAGAGACAGGAACTAGCACACTGCCTGTAATCACCCACTGCCCTGTGCCAGGAACTAGCACAGCGCCTGTAATCACCAACTGCCCAGAGCTAGGAACTAGCACAGTGCCTGTAATCACGCACTGCCCAGAGCCAGGAACTAGCACAGTGCCTGTAATCACCCACTGCCCGAGCCAGGAACTAGCACTGTACCTGTAATCACCCACTGCCCAGAGCCAGGAACTAGCACAGTGTCTGTAATCACCCACTTCCCAGAGACAGAAACTAGCACAGCGCCTGTAATCACCCACTGCCCAGAGCCAGGAACTAGCACAGAGCATGTAATCACCATCTGACCATAGCCGGGAACAAGCACAGTGCCTGTAATCACCCACTGCCCAGAGCCAGGAACTAGCACATCGCCTGTAATCACCAACTGCCCATAGCCAGGAACTAGCACAGTGCCTGTAATCACCCACTGCCCAGAGCCAGGAACTAGCACAGTGCCTGTAATCACCCACTGCCCAGAGCCAGGAACTAGCACAGTGCCTGTAATCACCAACTGCCCAGAGCCAGGAACTAGCACAGTGCCTGTAATCACCCACTGCCCAGAGCCAGGAACTAGCACAGAGCCTGTAATCACCATCTGCCCATAGCCAGGAACTAGCACAGTGCCTGTAATCACCCACTGCCCAGAGCCAGGAACTAGCACAGCGCCTGTAATCACCTACTGACCAGAGCCAGGAACTAGCACAGCACCTGTAATCTCCACCTGCCCAGAGCCAGGAACTAGCACAGTGCCTGTAATCACCCACTGCCCAGAGCCTGGAACTAGCACAGTACCTGTTATCACCCACTGCCCAGAGCAAGGAACTAGCACAGTGCCTGTAATCACCCACTGCCCAGAGCCAGGAACTAGCACATTGCCCGTAATCACCCACTGCCTACAGCCAGGAACTAGTACAGTGCCTGTAATCACCAACTGCCCAAAGCCAGGAACTAGCACAGTGCCTGTAATCACCCACTGCCCAGAGCCAGGAACTAGCACAGAGCCTGTAGTCACCCACTGCCCAGAGCCAGGAACTAGCACAGCGCCTGTAATCACCCACTGCCAAGAGCCAGGAACTAGCACATCGCCTGTAATCACCCACTGCCTACAGCAAGAAACTAGCACAGTGCCTGTAATCACCCACTGCCCAGAGCCAGGAACTAGCACAGAGCCTGTAATCACCCACTGCCCAGAGCCAGAAACTAGAACAGAGTCTGTAATCACCCACTGCCCAGAGCCAGGAACTAGCACACTGCCTGTAATCACCCACTGCCCAGAGCCAGGAACTAGCACAGTACCTGTAATCACCCACTGCCCAGAGCCAGGAACTAGCACAGTGCCTGTAATCACCCACTGCCCAGAGCCAGGAACTAGCACAGTGCCTGTAATCACCCACTGCCCAGAGCCAGGTACTAGCACATTGCCTGTAATCACCAACTGCCCAGAGCCAGGTACTAGCACATTGCCTGTAATCACCATCTGCCCAGAGACAGGAACTAGCACACTGCCTGTAATCACCCACTGCCCTGTGCCAGGAACTAGCACAGCGCCTGTAATCACCAACTGCCCAGAGCTAGGAACTAGCACAGTGCCTGTAATCACCCACTGCCCAGAGCCAGGAACTAGCACAGTGCCTGAAATAACCATCTGCCCAGAGCCGGGAACTAGCACATCGCCTGTAATCACCCACTGCCCAGAGACAGGAACTAGCACAGTGCCTGTAATCACCAACTGCCCAGAGCTAGGAACTAGCACAGTGCCTGTAATCACCCACTGCCCAGAGCCAGGAACTAGCACAGCACCTGTACTCACCTACTGACCAGAGCCAGGAACTAGCACAGCACCTGTAATCTCCACCTGCCCAGAGCCAGGAACTAGCACAGTGCCTGTTATCACCCACTGCCCAGAGCCAGGAACTAGCACAGAGCCTGTAATCACCCACTGCCCAGAGCCAGGAACTAGCACAGCGCCTGTAATCATCCACTGCCCAGATCCAGGAACAAGCACAGAGCCTGTAATCACCCACTACCCAGAGCCAGGAACTAGCACAGTGCCTGTAATCACCCACTGCCCAGAGCCAGGAACTAGCACAGCGCCTGTAATCACCTACTGACCAGAGCCAGGAACTAGCACAGCACCTGTAATCTCCACCTGCCCAGAGCCAGGAACTAGCACAGTGCCTGTTATCACCCACTGCCCAGAGCCTGGAACTAGCACATCGCCCGTAATCACCCACTGCCTACAGCCAGGAACTAGTACAGTGCCTGTAATCACCAACTGCCCAAAGCCAGGAACTAGCACAGTGCCTGTAATCACCCACTGCCCAGAGCCAGGAACTAGCACAGCGCCTGTAATCACCCACTGCCAAGAGTCAGGAACTAGCACATTGCCTGTAATCACCCACTGCCTACAGCAAGAAACTAGCACAGTGCCTGTAATCACCAACTGCCCAGAGCCAGGAACTAGCACAGTGCCTGTAATCACCCACTGCCCAGAGCCAGGAACTAACACAGCGCCTGTAATCACCCACTGCCCAGAGCCAGGAACTAGCACAGCGCCTGTAATCACCAACTGACCAGAGCCAGGAACTAGCACAGAGCCTGTAATCACCCACTGCCCAGAGCCAGAAACTAGAACAGAGTCTGTAATCACCCACTGCCCAGAGCCAGGAACTAGCACACTGCCTGTAATCACCCACTGCCCAGAGCCAGGAACTAGCACAGTGCCTGTAATCACCAACTGCCCAGAACCAGGACCTAGCACAGTGCCTGTAGTCACCCACTGCACAGAGCCAGGAACTAGCACAGTGCCTGTAATCACCCACTGCCCAGAGCCAGGAACTAGCACAGAGCCTGTAATCACCATCTGCCCAGAGCCAGGAACTAGCACAGAGCATGTAATCACCATCTGCCCAGAGCCAGGAACTAGCACAGAGCCTGTAATCGCCCACTGCCCAGAGCCAGGAACTAGCACAGTGCCTGTAATCACCCACTGCCCAGAGCCAAGAACTAGCACAGTGCCTGTAATCACCCACTGCCCAGAGCCAGGAACTAGCACAGAGCCTGTAATCACCCACTGCCCAGAGCCAGGAACTAGCACAGAGCATGTAATCACCATCTGCCCAGAGCCAGGAACTAGCACAGAGCCTGTAATCACCCACTGCCGAGAGCCAGGAACTAGCACAGAGCCTGTAATCACCAACTGCCCAGAGCCAGAAACTAGCACAGCACCTATAATCACCATCTGCCCAGAGCCAGGAATTAGCACAGTGCCTGTAATCGCCCACTGCCCAGAGCCAGGAACTAGCACAGTGCCTGTAATCACCCACTGCCCAGAGCCAGGAACTAGCACAGTGCCTGTAATCACCCACTGCCCAGAGCCAGGAACTAGCACCTCGCCTGTAATCACCCACTGCCCAGAGTCGGGAACTAGCACCTCGCCTGTAATCACCCACTGCCCAGAGTCGGGAACTAGCACAGCGCCTGTAATCACCCACTGCCCAGAGCCGGGAACTAGCACAGAGCCTGTAATCACTGACTGCCCAGAGCCGGGAACTAGCACAGCGCCTGTAATCACCCACTGCCCAGAGCCAGGAACTAGCACAGCGCCTGTAATCACCAACTGCCTAGAGCTGGGAACTAGCACAGAGCCTGTAATCACCAACTGCCCATAGCCAGGAACTAGCACAGTGCCTGTAATCACCCACTGCCCAGAGACAGGAACTAGCACAGTGCCTGTAATCACCCACTGCCCAGAGCCAGGTACTAGCACAGTGCCTGTAATCACCCACTGCCCAGAGCCAGGAACTAGCACAGTGCCTGTAATCACCAACTGCCCAGAGCCAGGAACTAGCACAGTGCCTGTAGTCACCCACTGCCCAGAGCCAGGAACTAGCACAGCGCCTGCAATCACCCACTGCCCAGAGCCAGGAACTAGCACAGCGCCTGTAATCACCCACTGCCCAGAGCCAGGAACTAGCACATTGCCTGTAATCACCAACTGCCCAGAGCCAGGAACTAGCACAGTGCCTGTAATCACCAACTGCCCAGAGCCAGGAACTAGCACAGAGCCTGTAATCACCCACTGCCAAGAGCCAGGAACTAGCACAGTGCCTGTAATCACACACTGCCCAGAGCCAGGAACTAGCACAGTGCCTGTAATTACCCACTGCCCAGAGCCAGGAACTAGCACAGTGCCTGTAATCACCCACTGCCCAGAGCCAGGAACTAGCACAGAGCCTGTAGTCACCCACTGCCCAGAGCCAGGAACTAGCACAGCGCCTGCAATCACCCACTGCCCAGAGCCAGGAACTAGCACAGCGCCTGTAATCACCCACTGCCCAGAGCCAGGAACTAGCACATTGACTGTAATCACCAACTGCCCAGAGCCAGGAACTAGCACAGTGCCTGTAATCACCATCTGCCCAGAGCCAGGAACTAGCACAGTGCCTGTAATCACCATCTGTCCAGAGCCAGGAACTAGCACAGTGCCTGAAATCACCCACTACCCAGAGCAAGGAACTAGCACAGTGCCTGTAATCACCAACTGCCCAGAGCCAGGAACTAGCACAGTGCCTGTAATCACCCACTGCCCAGAGCCAGGAACTAGCACAGTGTCTGTAATCACCAACTGCCCAGAGCCAGGAACTAGCACAGAGCCTGTAATCACCACCTGCCCAGAGCCAGGAACTAGCACAGTGCCTGAAATCACTGAATGCCCAGAGCCAGGAACTACCACAGTGCCTGAAATCACTGAATGCCCAGAGCCAGGAACTACCACAGTGCCTGAAATCACCCACTGCCCAGAGCAAGGAACTAGCACAGAGCCTGTAATCACCAACTGCCCAGAGCCAGGAACTAGCACAGAGCATGTAATCACCAACTGCTCAGAGCCAGGAACTAGCACAGTGCTTGTAATCACCCACTGCCCAGAGCCAGGAACTAGCACAGCGCCTGTAATCACCCACTGCCCAGAGACAGGAACTAGCACAGTGCATGTAATCACCCACTGCCCAGAGCCAGGAACTAGCACAGTACCTGTTATCACCAACTGCCCAGAGCCAGGAACTAGCACAGTGCCTGTAATCACCCACTGCCCAGAGCCAGGAACTAGCACATCGCCCGTAATCACCCACTGCCTACAGCCAGGAACCAGTACAGTGCCTGTAATCACCCACTGCCCAGAGCCAGGAACTAGCACAGAGCCTGTAATCACCCACTGCCCAGAGCCAGGAACTAGCACAGAGCCTGTAGTCACCCACTGCCCAGAGCCGGGAACTAGCACAGCGCCTGTAATCACCCACTGCCAAGAGCCAGGAACTAGCACATCGCCTGTAATCACCCACTGCCAACAGCAAGAAACTAGCACAGTGCCTGTAATCACCCACTGCCCAGAGCCAGGAACTAGCACATTGACTGTAATCACCCACTGCCCAGAGCCAGAAACTAGAACAGAGTCTGTAATCACCCACTGCCCAGAGCCAGGAACTAGCACACTGCCTGTAATCACCCACTGCCCAGAGCCAGGAACTAGCACAGTACCTGTAATCACCCACTGCCCAGAGCCAGGAACTAGCACAGTGCCTGTAATCACCCACTGCCCAGAGCCAGGAACTAGCACAGTGCCTGTAATCACCCACTGCCCAGAGCCAGGTACTAGCACATTGCCTGTAATCACCAACTGCCCAGAGCCAGGTACTAACACATTGCCTGTAATCACCATCTGCCCAGAGACAGGAACTAGCACACTGCCTGTAATCACCCACTGCCCTGTGCCAGGAACTAGCACAGCGCCTGTAATCACCAACTGCCCAGAGCTAGGAACTAGCACAGTGCCTGTAATCACGCACTGCCCAGAGCCAGGAACTAGCACAGTGCCTGTAATCACCCACTGCCCGAGCCAGGAACTAGCACTGTACCTGTAATCACCCACTGCCCAGAGCCAGGAACTAGCACAGTGTCTGTAATCACCCACTTCCCAGAGACAGAAACTAGCACAGCGCCTGTAATCACCCACTGCCCAGAGCCAGGAACTAGCACAGAGCATGTAATCACCATCTGACCATAGCCGGGAACAAGCACAGTGCCTGTAATCACCCACTGCCCAGAGCCAGGAACTAGCACATCGCCTGTAATCACCAACTGCCCATAGCCAGGAACTAGCACAGTGCCTGTAATCACCCACTGCCCAGAGCCAGGAACTAGCACAGTGCCTGTAATCACCCACTGCCCAGAGCCAGGAACTAGCACAGTGCCTGTAATCACCAACTGCCCAGAGCCAGGAACTAGCACAGTGCCTGTAATCACCCACTGCCCAGAGCCAGGAACTAGCACAGAGCCTGTAATCACCATCTGCCCATAGCCAGGAACTAGCACAGTGCCTGTAATCACCCACTGCCCAGAGCCAGGAACTAGCACAGCGCCTGTAATCACCTACTGACCAGAGCCAGGAACTAGCACAGCACCTGTAATCTCCACCTGCCCAGAGCCAGGAACTAGCACAGTGCCTGTAATCACCCACTGCCCAGAGCCTGGAACTAGCACAGTACCTGTTATCACCCACTGCCCAGAGCAAGGAACTAGCACAGTGCCTGTAATCACCCACTGCCCAGAGCCAGGAACTAGCACATTGCCCGTAATCACCCACTGCCTACAGCCAGGAACTAGTACAGTGCCTGTAATCACCAACTGCCCAAAGCCAGGAACTAGCACAGTGCCTGTAATCACCCACTGCCCAGAGCCAGGAACTAGCACAGAGCCTGTAGTCACCCACTGCCCAGAGCCAGGAACTAGCACAGCGCCTGTAATCACCCACTGCCAAGAGCCAGGAACTAGCACATCGCCTGTAATCACCCACTGCCTACAGCAAGAAACTAGCACAGTGCCTGTAATCACCCACTGCCCAGAGCCAGGAACTAGCACAGAGCCTGTAATCACCCACTGCCCAGAGCCAGAAACTAGAACAGAGTCTGTAATCACCCACTGCCCAGAGCCAGGAACTAGCACACTGCCTGTAATCACCCACTGCCCAGAGCCAGGAACTAGCACAGTACCTGTAATCACCCACTGCCCAGAGCCAGGAACTAGCACAGTGCCTGTAATCACCCACTGCCCAGAGCCAGGAACTAGCACAGTGCCTGTAATCACCCACTGCCCAGAGCCAGGTACTAGCACATTGCCTGTAATCACCAACTGCCCAGAGCCAGGTACTAGCACATTGCCTGTAATCACCATCTGCCCAGAGACAGGAACTAGCACACTGCCTGTAATCACCCACTGCCCTGTGCCAGGAACTAGCACAGCGCCTGTAATCACCAACTGCCCAGAGCTAGGAACTAGCACAGTGCCTGTAATCACCCACTGCCCAGAGCCAGGAACTAGCACAGTGCCTGAAATAACCATCTGCCCAGAGCCGGGAACTAGCACATCGCCTGTAATCACCCACTGCCCAGAGACAGGAACTAGCACAGTGCCTGTAATCACCAACTGCCCAGAGCTAGGAACTAGCACAGTGCCTGTAATCACCCACTGCCCAGAGCCAGGAACTAGCACAGCACCTGTACTCACCTACTGACCAGAGCCAGGAACTAGCACAGCACCTGTAATCTCCACCTGCCCAGAGCCAGGAACTAGCACAGTGCCTGTTATCACCCACTGCCCAGAGCCAGGAACTAGCACAGAGCCTGTAATCACCCACTGCCCAGAGCCAGGAACTAGCACAGCGCCTGTAATCATCCACTGCCCAGATCCAGGAACAAGCACAGAGCCTGTAATCACCCACTACCCAGAGCCAGGAACTAGCACAGTGCCTGTAATCACCCACTGCCCAGAGCCAGGAACTAGCACAGCGCCTGTAATCACCTACTGACCAGAGCCAGGAACTAGCACAGCACCTGTAATCTCCACCTGCCCAGAGCCAGGAACTAGCACAGTGCCTGTTATCACCCACTGCCCAGAGCCTGGAACTAGCACATCGCCCGTAATCACCCACTGCCTACAGCCAGGAACTAGTACAGTGCCTGTAATCACCAACTGCCCAAAGCCAGGAACTAGCACAGTGCCTGTAATCACCCACTGCCCAGAGCCAGGAACTAGCACAGCGCCTGTAATCACCCACTGCCAAGAGTCAGGAACTAGCACATTGCCTGTAATCACCCACTGCCTACAGCAAGAAACTAGCACAGTGCCTGTAATCACCAACTGCCCAGAGCCAGGAACTAGCACAGTGCCTGTAATCACCCACTGCCCAGAGCCAGGAACTAACACAGCGCCTGTAATCACCCACTGCCCAGAGCCAGGAACTAGCACAGCGCCTGTAATCACCAACTGACCAGAGCCAGGAACTAGCACAGAGCCTGTAATCACCCACTGCCCAGAGCCAGAAACTAGAACAGAGTCTGTAATCACCCACTGCCCAGAGCCAGGAACTAGCACACTGCCTGTAATCACCCACTGCCCAGAGCCAGGAACTAGCACAGTGCCTGTAATCACCAACTGCCCAGAACCAGGACCTAGCACAGTGCCTGTAGTCACCCACTGCACAGAGCCAGGAACTAGCACAGTGCCTGTAATCACCCACTGCCCAGAGCCAGGAACTAGCACAGAGCCTGTAATCACCATCTGCCCAGAGCCAGGAACTAGCACAGAGCATGTAATCACCATCTGCCCAGAGCCAGGAACTAGCACAGAGCCTGTAATCGCCCACTGCCCAGAGCCAGGAACTAGCACAGTGCCTGTAATCACCCACTGCCCAGAGCCAAGAACTAGCACAGTGCCTGTAATCACCCACTGCCCAGAGCCAGGAACTAGCACAGAGCCTGTAATCACCCACTGCCCAGAGCCAGGAACTAGCACAGAGCATGTAATCACCATCTGCCCAGAGCCAGGAACTAGCACAGAGCCTGTAATCACCCACTGCCGAGAGCCAGGAACTAGCACAGAGCCTGTAATCACCAACTGCCCAGAGCCAGAAACTAGCACAGCACCTATAATCACCATCTGCCCAGAGCCAGGAATTAGCACAGTGCCTGTAATCGCCCACTGCCCAGAGCCAGGAACTAGCACAGTGCCTGTAATCACCCACTGCCCAGAGCCAGGAACTAGCACAGTGCCTGTAATCACCCACTGCCCAGAGCCAGGAACTAGCACCTCGCCTGTAATCACCCACTGCCCAGAGTCGGGAACTAGCACCTCGCCTGTAATCACCCACTGCCCAGAGTCGGGAACTAGCACAGCGCCTGTAATCACCCACTGCCCAGAGCCGGGAACTAGCACAGAGCCTGTAATCACTGACTGCCCAGAGCCGGGAACTAGCACAGCGCCTGTAATCACCCACTGCCCAGAGCCAGGAACTAGCACAGCGCCTGTAATCACCAACTGCCTAGAGCTGGGAACTAGCACAGAGCCTGTAATCACCAACTGCCCATAGCCAGGAACTAGCACAGTGCCTGTAATCACCCACTGCCCAGAGACAGGAACTAGCACAGTGCCTGTAATCACCCACTGCCCAGAGCCAGGTACTAGCACAGTGCCTGTAATCACCCACTGCCCAGAGCCAGGAACTAGCACAGTGCCTGTAATCACCAACTGCCCAGAGCCAGGAACTAGCACAGTGCCTGTAGTCACCCACTGCCCAGAGCCAGGAACTAGCACAGCGCCTGCAATCACCCACTGCCCAGAGCCAGGAACTAGCACAGCGCCTGTAATCACCCACTGCCCAGAGCCAGGAACTAGCACATTGCCTGTAATCACCAACTGCCCAGAGCCAGGAACTAGCACAGTGCCTGTAATCACCAACTGCCCAGAGCCAGGAACTAGCACAGAGCCTGTAATCACCCACTGCCAAGAGCCAGGAACTAGCACAGTGCCTGTAATCACACACTGCCCAGAGCCAGGAACTAGCACAGTGCCTGTAATTACCCACTGCCCAGAGCCAGGAACTAGCACAGTGCCTGTAATCACCCACTGCCCAGAGCCAGGAACTAGCACAGAGCCTGTAGTCACCCACTGCCCAGAGCCAGGAACTAGCACAGCGCCTGCAATCACCCACTGCCCAGAGCCAGGAACTAGCACAGCGCCTGTAATCACCCACTGCCCAGAGCCAGGAACTAGCACATTGACTGTAATCACCAACTGCCCAGAGCCAGGAACTAGCACAGTGCCTGTAATCACCATCTGCCCAGAGCCAGGAACTAGCACAGTGCCTGTAATCACCATCTGTCCAGAGCCAGGAACTAGCACAGTGCCTGAAATCACCCACTACCCAGAGCAAGGAACTAGCACAGTGCCTGTAATCACCAACTGCCCAGAGCCAGGAACTAGCACAGAGCCTGTAATCACCCACTGCCCAGAGCCAGGAACTAGCACAGTGTCTGTAATCACCAACTGCCCAGAGCCAGGAACTAGCACAGAGCCTGTAATCACCACCTGCCCAGAGCCAGGAACTAGCACAGTGCCTGAAATCACTGAATGCCCAGAGCCAGGAACTACCACAGTGCCTGAAATCACTGAATGCCCAGAGCCAGGAACTACCACAGTGCCTGAAATCACCCACTGCCCAGAGCAAGGAACTAGCACAGAGCCTGTAATCACCAACTGCCCAGAGCCAGGAACTAGCACAGAGCATGTAATCACCAACTGCTCAGAGCCAGGAACTAGCACAGTGCTTGTAATCACCCACTGCCCAGAGCCAGGAACTAGCACAGTGCCTGTAATCACCCACTGCCCAGAGACAGGAACTAGCACAGTGCATGTAATCACCCACTGCCCAGAGCCAGGAACTAGCACAGAGCCTGTAATCACCCACTGCCCAGAGCCAGGAACTAGCACACTGCCTGTAATCACCCACTGCCCAGAGACAGGAACTAGCACAGCGCCTGTAATCACCCACTGCCCAGAGCCAGGAACTAGCACAGTGCCTGTTATCACCCACTGCCCAGAGCCAGGAACTAGCACAGAGCCTGTAATCACCCACTGCCCAGAGCCAGGAACTAGCACAGCGCCTGTAATCACCCACTGCCCAGAGCCAGGAACTAGCACAGCGCCTGTAATCACCCACTGCCCAGAGCCAGGAACTAGCACAGCGCCTGTAATCACCCACTGCCCAGAGCCAGGAACTAGCACAGTGCCTGTAATCACCCACTGCCCAGAGCCAGGAACTAGCACAGAGCCTGTAATCACCCACTGCCCAGAGACAGGAACTAGCACAGCGCCTGTAATCACCCACTGCCCAGAGCCAGGAACTAGCACAGTGCCTGTAATCACCCACTGCCCAGAGCCAGGAACTAGCACAGTGCCTGTAGTCACCCACTGCACAGAGCCAGGAACTAGCATAGTGCCTGTAATCACCCACTGCCCAGAGACAGGAACTAGCACAGCGCCTGTAATCACCCACTGCCCAGAGCCAGGAACTAGCACAGTGCCTGTAGTCACCCACTGCACAGAGCCAGGAACTAGCACAGTGCCTGTAATCACCAACTGCCCACAGCCAGGAACTAGCACAGAGCCTGTAATCACCCACTGCCCAGAGCCAGAAACTAGCACAGTGCCTGTAATCACCCACTGCCCAGAGCCAGGAACTAGCACAGTGCCTGTAGTCACCAACTGCCCACAGCCAGGAACTAGCACAGAGCCTGTAATCACCCACTGCCCAGAGACAGGAACTAGCACAGCGCCTGTAATCACCCACTGCCCAGAGCCAGGAACTAGCACACTGCCTGTAATCACCCACTGCCCAGAGACAGGAACTAGCACAGCGCCTGTAATCACCCACTGCCCAGAGCCAGGAACTAGCACAGTGCCTGTTATCACCCACTGCCCAGAGCCAGGAACTAGCACAGAGCCTGTAATCACCCACTGCCCAGAGCCAGGAACTAGCACAGCGCCTGTAATCACCCACTGCCCAGAGCCAGGAACTAGCACAGCGCCTGTAATCACCCACTGCCCAGAGCCAGGAACTAGCACAGCGCCTGTAATCACCCACTTCCCAGAGCCAGGAACTAGCACAGAGCCTGTAATCACCCACTGCCCAGAGCCAGGAACTAGCACAGAGCCTGTAATCACCCACTGCCCAGAGACAGGAACTAGCACAGAGCCTGTAATCACCCACTGCCCAGAGCCAGGAACTAGCACAGCGCCTGTAATCACCCACTGCCCAGAGCCAGGAACTAGCACAGAGCCTGTAATCACCCACTGCCCAGAGACAGGAACTAGCACAGCGCCTGTAATCACCCACTGCCCAGAGCCAGGAACTAGCACAGTGCCTGTAGTCACCCACTGCACAGAGCCAGGAACTAGCATAGTGCCTGTAATCACCCACTGCCCAGAGACAGGAACTAGCACAGCGCCTGTAATCACCCACTGCCCAGAGCCAGGAACTAGCACAGTGCCTGTAGTCACCCACTGCACAGAGCCAGGAACTAGCACAGTGCCTGTAATCACCAACTGCCCACAGCCAGGAACTAGCACAGAGCCTGTAATCACCCACTGCCCAGAGACAGGAACTAGCACAGCGCCTGTAATCACCCACTGCCCAGAGCCAGGAACTAGCACACTGCCTGTAATCACCCACTGCCCAGAGACAGGAACTAGCACAGCGCCTGTAATCACCCACTGCCCAGAGCCAGGAACTAGCACAGTGCCTGTTATCACCCACTGCCCAGAGCCAGGAACTAGCACAGAGCCTGTAATCACCCACTGCCCAGAGCCAGGAACTAGCACAGCGCCTGTAATCACCCACTGCCCAGAGCCAGGAACTAGCACAGCGCCTGTAATCACCCACTGCCCAGAGCCAGGAACTAGCACAGCGCCTGTAATCACCCACTGCCCAGAGCCAGGAACTAGCACAGAGCCTGTAATCACCCACTGCCCAGAGACAGGAACTAGCACAGCGCCTGTAATCACCCACTGCCCAGAGCCAGGAACTAGCACAGTGCCTGTAATCACCCACTGCCCAGAGCCAGGAACTAGCACAGTGCCTGTAGTCACCCACTGCACAGAGCCAGGAACTAGCATAGTGCCTGTAATCACCCACTGCCCAGAGACAGGAACTAGCACAGCGCCTGTAATCACCCACTGCCCAGAGCCAGGAACTAGCACAGTGCCTGTAGTCACCCACTGCCCAGAGCCAGGAACTAGCACAGTGCCTGTAATCACCCACTGCACAGAGCCAGGAACTAGCATAGTGCCTGTAATCACCAACTGCCCACAGCCAGGAACTAACACAGTGCCTGTAATCACCAACTGCCCAGAGCCAGCTACTAGCACAGTGCCTGTAATCACCAACTGCCCAGAGCCAGGAACTAGCACAGAGCCTGTTATCACCCACTGCCAGGAACTGGTGTATTATTTTGAATCCTACCCTTTGTGTGATACTTACTTGAGGCGTGAGGCGGCAGGATCTGATGGAGTCATTGTAACCCAGCCACTGGTTAAAGTCGGGGTACTCCCCTCTCCATAGATAGTACTGGTGCCCCTTGTAGTTGGGGTGCTCATACAGGATCCAGTCGCCACTCTCTACTTTGATGGAGTTGCAGCGGTTGAAGTAAGAGGACATGTCTGTACAGTCTGAGCTGCACTCATAGCAGCGACCCTGGAAGTTCCTGTCCTCGTAAAAGAAAATCTGCCAGAAAATTCAAGTTGTAATGGTTATTGTCTTTAGCGTGGACGTGATTTATAGAACAGCGTTAGTAAGTAAACTGCACGTATAAAACTGATGGCCGCTGAGACAGAACTAGCTGAGTGCCTGCACCTTTCTTTCTAGGGAGATAAAATCAATGGGGGTAATTCCAAGTTGATCGCAGCAGGAAATTTTTTAGCAGTTGGGCAAAACCATGTGCACCTTGGGGGGCAGATATAACATTTGCAGAGAGAGTTAGATTTTGGTGGGTTATTTTGTTTCTGTGCAGGGTAAATACTGGCTGCTTTATTTTTACACTGCAATTTAGATTGCAGATTGAACACACCCCACCCAAATCTAACTCTCTCTGCACATGTTACATCTGCCTCCCCTGCAGTGCACATGGTTTTGCCCAACTGCTAACAAAGGCCCTCATTCCGAGTTGTTCGCTCGGTATTTTTCATCGCATCGCAGTGAAAATCCGCTTAGTACGCATGCGCAATGTTCGCACTGCGACTGCGCCAAGTAACTTTACTATGATGAAAGTATTTTTACTCACGGCTTTTTCTTCGCTCCGGCGATCGTAATGTGATTGACAGGAAATGGGTGTTACTGGGCGGAAACACGGCGTTTCAGGGGCGTGTGGCTGGAAACGCTACCGTTTCCGGAAAAAACGCAGGAGTGGCCGGGGAAACGGTGGGAGTGCCTGGGCGAACGCTGGGTGTGTTTGTGACGTCAACCAGAAACGACAAGCACTGAACTGATCGCACAGGCAGAGTAAGTCTGGAGCTACTCTGAAACTGCTAAGTAGTTAGTAATCGCAATATTGCGAATACATCGGTCGCAATTTTAAGAAGCTAAGATTCACTCCCAGTAGGCGGCGGCTTAGCGTGTGTAACTCTGCTAAAATCGCCTTGCGACCGATCAACTCGGAATGAGGGCCAAAGTTCCTGCTGCGATCAACTCAGAATTACCCCCAATATTCATTTTTATGGGGTTTTAAACAATGTCTGACTGTAATACATAAACCCTCATAATAGCTGGACTTCTCTTAAACTCATGTTAAATATGGAAAAAGTTAGTGCTGGAGCGGTTATATACAATAGTTTGTAAAAATAGCGTAACACTAAAAAATTTAGCACGGCTACGATCGACTCTGAATCACCCCCATTACACAATCTCTTATGTGACCGGTAATTAGCGTCCAAACAGGAAGTGATTAGATATCAGTGTTCTTTCCTGTGTGTTCTAAGCGTCGGTGCTGGTCTTATTATAGGCAAACATTTCTTACTGATCAAGTTCTTTATAATTATTATAATAATTTTTTCAGTCTGAAAAAAGTTAATATGAAACAGAGACCAATTAATGACAGTACCACTTACCTTTCCCATGGTGGCCAAGAACTGTCTGCAAGAAGCTCAGTGCTGCCGGGGAACACAACAGCATGCCTTATATAGTGCGATACTGCTGATAGTGTACATTTAAAGGGACAATGACCCTTTTGTCTAGGAAGGAAAACGTATAGCTTTCATTTGTTTTATGTTTCTCTGAATATACCATTGTGTAGTTATGCTGGAAGCTCCAGTGCATTGTTACACTTACAGTAATAGGAGGGAGCAGCCTGGGGTAGCACATACACAGCAGGCTATAGTGTACAGTAACAGACATGTGTGTGACTCTAAAGGTATAATGTACTATAGGTGATGTAGTATTATTATTATTATTATTATTATTATTATTATTAGGAGTACAATATTAATTATTATAGGAACAAATAAATAAATGAAATAAACTCTGAAAATGTTACCATATCCCAAACACCTCTGCCTGTCAGTCAAGCAGAGGCGTTTGCATTACTGGTATGCAACAGCATCTCCCGGCCCGCACTTGCGCAGACTAGGCACTGCATGTGCGCACTGGCCTGATAGTCAGGAAAATGAGATTGCATCGCAATACCGGCTGATAATGAATAAGGCCCACATACACATTATACACATAGGGGTATATTTAATAACTGTCGGAAGCTGCCGTCTTGTCGAAAAGACGGCAGCTTCCGACAGTTTTAGGTCGGAAGGGGTTCCGACCTATTCATTAAGGCCCCATTTATTCCGACAAGTCGGGAAACCCGACTTGTCGGAATGCACGCTGATCAGCGGCTTCAGCTGCCGATCAGCGTGCATTGTGGGAAACGGGGCCAAACCTGACAGGTTTTTGCCCCGTTTCCGACAATCTCAATCCGACTTTAAAAAAAGTCAGATTGAGATAAGTGAGCAGAGAGCAGGAGACAGAGGGAGCAGCGCGGAGAGCAGGGACCTAGCGGCAGCGTCCACCCGGCTCCAGCAAGCGACGTCCTGCTTGATGGAGCCGGGTGGAGGCAGCCGTGAGCTTCCGCTGCTGCAGCCGCTGGTCCCCCGTCTCCTCCTCTCCTCCACCGTCCGCTCCGTCTCCCCCAGGTGGGCGCCTTCAACTCCACCCGGCGGCCCGCCTTTACCTACCCCCAGGGTGTCGGTAACAATCCTCCCGGCTGCCTGACCCCACCTCCTCCCGGCTTTCCGCTGACCGCTCCTCCCGGCGCGCTGGTTACCCCTCCTCCCGGCGGGTAGTCAAGCACCACTGACAGCAGCAGACCATGACAACAGGAGCAGCCAAATCCGACAGTCGGATTTGGCCGCTCTTTTGAATAGGGGTTGTCGTTTCCATTCCGACAACTGCATGTCGGAATGGACCCGACTCTTATTGAAAATACCCCAAAGCCTGAAAGTAACTTTATAAAATATTTGTAAAAAAAAATTGTGCATGAAAATTGGATTTTAATTACCTACCGGTATATACTTTTCTCGTAGTCCCAAATCCTTTTCTCGTAGTCCATAAGGGATACTGGGGACACTTAGTACGATGGGATATAGATGGGGTCCAAAGGATTAAATTCTTCAAACAGGATGTGCTAGCTCCTCCCCTCTATGCCCTCCCGCCACAGCCTAGTCTAGGAAAGCTGTGGCCGGAGGAGATGTACATACTTGAGAGGAGGAAACAAGACAAGACACCGAGTGGTAAGACTAACGAACCGGCACACAACAGATCAAGAACAAAACCAGCAACAGCTAGCTAAACAGAACAGCAACAGCTGAATCAAACAACTTTCACACAAGAACAAAAACTGTATCCCTTATGGACTACGAGAAAAGGATTTACCGGTAGGTAATTAAAATCCTATTTTCTCTATCATCCATAAGGGATACTGGGGACACTTAGTACGATGGGGACGTCTCAAAGCTCTCAGAACAGATGGGAACATGTGGAGGCGCCTGCAGCACCGTATGTCCGAATTGGACATCCTCTGTAGCCAGGGTATCAAACCTGTAGAACTTGACAAACCTGTTTGTCCCTGACCAGGTAGCGGCCCGGCATAGTTGCAAAGCCGAGACACCATGGGCAGCCACCTAGGAAGAACCCACCGACCTGGTAGAGTGGACCTTGCTAGACTGAGGAATCAGGCAAGGCCGCCGAAGTGTAGGCATGTTGAATAGTAAGCCTAATCCAACGAGCAAAAGACTGCTTTGATGCAGGACAACCTTTCTTGTGAGCATCATACAGCACAACGAGGGAATCTGACTTCCGAACAGCAGCTGTCATAAACCCTTAGGGCTCGTACTACATCCAAGGACTCAGGAATTAAGAAAGTGGCCGAAGCTGCAGAAACCACAATAGGCTGATTTAGGTGGAATGCAGAAACCACCTTAGGCAGGAACTGCTGTAGAGACCTGAGTTCCGCTCTGTCCTCATGAAACACCAGGCAGGGATTTATGCAGGACAAAGCCCCAAGTTCCAAAACGCCCCTAGCTGAAGCCAAAGCCAAGAGCATAACTGTCTTCCAGGTAAGGAACTTGTCCTCAACCTACATCAGTGGTACAAACCAAGAGGATTGCAGAAAGGACAAAACCACATTCAAATCCCAAGGTGCTGTAAGTGGCACAAAAGGAGGCTGGATGAGAAGGACACCCTGTAGAAACGTCTGTACTTTAGGCAAAGCAGTCAATTTCTTCTGAAAGAAAATGGACAAGGCCGAGATCTGAACTTTTATGGAGCTCACCCTTAAGCCCAGTTGAAATCCGTGGTTGGATACTTTCACCCTCACATCAGGTGACGTATAGTTTCCAGATAAGGTGGTAATGCTTTGATGTGACAGCCTTTCTGGCCTGAATCATGGTGGTAATAACCTTATCCGGAATTCCCTTTTCAGCTTGGAGATTCTGCTCAACCGCCATGCCGTTAAATGAAGCTGCCGTAAGTCCAGGTAGATGAACGACCCTTGCTGAAGAAGATTCGCCTGCAGTGGCAGAGGCCAGGGGTCTTCTATTGCCATGGCCAGAAGATCCGCATACCAAGCTCTTTGAGGCCAATTGGGGGGCAATGAGAATTGGCGGAACTCCCTCGTCTCTTCTGATCCTTTTTAGAACCCTGAGGAGCAATGGAATCAGAGAAAACATGTACACCAGCTGGTAAACCCACGGTGTTGTCAGAGCGTCCACTGCCGCTGCCAGAGGGTCCCTCATCCTGGAACAATAGCACTGAAGCTTGTTGTTGAGTCAAGAGGCCATCAGATCTATCTGCAGACAGTCCCACTGATCTGTTAGTAGTTGAAATACCTGCGGATGGAGACCCCACTCTCCCGGGTGTAGGTCGTGATGACTTAGGAAGTCCGCCTCCCAGTTGTCCATGCCCGGAATGAATATGGTCGAGACTGTCCGCGCATTCCTTTCTACCCAGAAAAGTATCTTGGATACCTTCCGCGTGCAGGCCTTGCTTTTTGTTCCTCCCTACCGATTGATGTACGCCACAGCCATGGTGCTGTCCGACTGAACATGAATGGCTCAGCCTTGAAGCATATGAGATGCCTGTAGCAGAGCATTGTATATTTCTCTGAGTTCCAGTATGTTTATTGGAAGAACGGCTTCGAGATCTGACCACCTGCCCTGAAACAGTGCCCCTGGACACTGAAGCTCCGCCCCTCCAAGAGGTTGAAGGGTTGCAACCACCACAGGAGAGAAATCTTGGCCTGCGGTGAGAGACGTATGACCTGGTGCATCTGCAGATGTGAACCCAACCATTTCTTCAGGAGATCTAGTTGGAATGTCCTCGCATGGAACCTGCCAAACTGAATAGCCTCGTAGGAGGCCACCATCTTTCCCAACAGACGGGTGCAAAGATGTACTGAGACCCGGCGTGGCAGCAGAACCGCTCGAACCAACTCCTGAAGTGCCCTTGCCTTGTCTGCAGGAAGGAAGACATTCTGAGCCCCCGTGTCCAAGATCATGCCGAGGAACTGGAGGGTCGAGGTGGGATTTCTGGAAGTTTAGAATCCAACCGTGGTGTGACAGCAGGGATGTTGTGCGGCAGATGCTGTCCAGCAGTAGTTCCTTTGATCTCGCTTTTATCAGCAAATCGTCCAGGTACGGAACAATATTCACACCCTGAATTCTGAGTTGGAACATCATTTCCGCCATGACTTTGGTGAAGACCCTTGGGGCCGTGGATAGGCCAAAGGGTAGCGCCTGGAACTGGTAGTGTTCCTCCAGCAGAGCAAACCTGAGGTAGGCTTGATGAGGAGGCCATATCGGAATATGGAGGTACGTGTCCTTTATGTCCAGAGAGACTAAGAACTCCCCCTCCTCCAGACCTGAGATAATTGCTCTCAGAGACTCCATTGTGAACCAGAAAACCAGCAGATATGGGTTTAACGATTTGGGGTTCAAAATGGGCCTCACTGAACTGTCCGGTTTTGGTACCACAAAGCTGGAATAATATCCCTCTCCTCATTTTTGAAGTGGCACTGAAACAATGACTTGGGTCCGAGCCAGTTTTTGAATGGCTCCTGTAGTGTGAGGCGCATGTCTTCTGAAGCCGGCAATCCCGATTTGAAAAACCTGCAAGGCGGAGAACTTTCGAACTCCAGTTTGTAGCCCTGGGAGATCCGGTCTTTTACCCAAGCATCCTGGGAGGAGCTGCTCCAAATGAGGCTGAAGAATTGCAGACGAGCTTCCACTGAGATCCCTCATGGATGGAGGGACACCGTCATGCTGAGGGTTTTGAGGAGACAGAGCTGATTCCCTGGTCCTGAGACCCTATGGTGGCAGGCTTATGTGACTTACCTCTGGAGCCTCGAGCCACATTTGAGGCACCTCTGGCTTTTCCCTTAAACCTTGCAGTCTGAAAGGACTGTGTAAGAATGTCTAGCCGGTGGAGCTGCAGATGGGAGGTAAGTGGACTTTTCAGCACTAGTCTTCAAAATCCAAGTGTCTAACTCACCTCCATACAGCCAATCTCCTGTGAAGGGTAAAGCATCCACACTCCATATTGACTCTGCGTTCGCCACCCACTGACGTAGCCACAAGGCCCTGCATGCAGAAACCGCCATGGTAGAGGTACGAGCATTTATAATGCCAATCCCTTTTATTGTCTTACAGAGGAAACGGGCAGATTCCTAGATATGCTGAATAAATGTCACCATTTCAGCCAGGGACTTATCCCCAGTTAGGCCCTCTTGAAGGCTACCTGCCCAAGTATGTATGACGTGAATCACCCAACATCCTGTAATAACAAGCCTGGGAGGCTCCTGCCGCAACATAAATATATTTCAAAGTGGTTTCTATTTTCTTGTCCACAGGTTCCTTTAAGGCAGTAGCCCCTGGAACAGGAACCACTGTCTTTTTTGACAGGAGTGATACTGAAGCATCGACAGCAGGGGGAGACTCCCAGATCTTCTTCCCATGAGCAAAAGGAAAGGCGGCAACCAATTTCTTTGTCACCTGGAATTTCTTGTCAGGAGTAGCGCATGGCTCCCTGAAAAGATCATCCAGTTCCTTTGAATCAGGAAATGTGACCAGCACTTTTTTCTGTGCAGAGAAAAAGGATTGCTGTACATCTGTTTCATTCCCAGGAATATGTAGGACATCCCTTATAGCAAGGATTAGTGACTCTACACCCTGCGCACGAGAGGAATCATCCATCTCAGTAGTAGATTCCAGCTCCTCCCCCTCTTCCACTTCAGGAGGTTCCTCCTCGGATTCCGAGAGGGTACCAGGTAACCCCCTCTTTTGGGGTAATAGATGTGATAGAGGGGTTACATGTCTGCCCTCTGTCCTATCTTTAGTCAGAGCAGCCATAGACTGTTGTAACTGCTGCCTTTCCTGTCTAGCAGTAGTTAATTCATTGTACATGTCAGCCATCATAGTTTTTTAAACCTCATATAGTCTGAGGATTGTCCGTAACATAAACCATAACATCTTAACACTTAATTATAATAAATAAAGACACGGAGACTTGAATTTGGCAGAAATTGTTAGCTATTTATTTAAGTGAACCATTAACTGTGAATAATTAAACTAAAGTATGGTGGCCAGAAAGAACGGCTAAACAACCCTATTCCATAGATAACTATCTTATAAAAAGAACTGACGTAAACCTTCCAACAAACAAATAGGTATCCGCTCAACCTCCATCCTGACTACCCACCCGTGAAGGTGATGAGGCTGCCACCCGTGAAGGCGGTCCAGCAGATGTAAAACCAGTCAGCGAAGGAGAGCGCACCTACAAATCAACAACCAAACGACCTCCAATCCACTCTTTAATCCAACAAATGTTAACTTGCCGTTCTTTCCCGCCACAACCCAAACCGTGACAACCCACAGCACGAAAATAGCCAACGCAACAGCATAAAACAAACACCACCAGTAGGGAGGGATGGTGGGACGACAAAAGCAGAAGAGGCTGACCCAGCCCCTTTCTCAGGCTTAAGAACCCATTCCACCTACCCCCCAACATTCATTCCTATTGGCTAACAATAAAACTCCCATAATGCCTTACCGTCCTGCCCCCAGACTAGCTGAGGTTTAACCCACTCCTCTCCTATTCTGTCAATTCGTTCTCCATAGAACTCAGCCAAGCTGGTTCCTGCAAAATACCCCTAGAAGCCCCACTATCTTGTGAGGGCTGACTACATTGCTCACACATGAGAGAATCTGCAGGGAAGGGGGAAAACCTGGTGTGACAAATATAACACACAACTTTTTTCACAATGCTGACAGGGAACATAAACACACACACACTCGCACGCACACACACACACACACACAGAGAGACACAGGCCCAGCCCAGTATCATACCTCCCAACTGTCCCGATTTTCGCGGGACAGTCCCGTTTTTTGGGGACTGTCCTGCTGTCCCACCCGCGGGCCGCAGTGTCCCGCGGTAGGGGGGGGGGGGGGCAGTTGGGAGGCTCTGTCTGTCGCTGCCCTGCTTAGCAGAGCAGCGTTGAAAAGACGCTGTGCGTCTATTCCGGGGAGTCAGAGGGAGAGGGGGCATGCCAGCGGCTCACAGAGCGCTGGGCATGCCCCCTCAGTGACGAAAATGGGGGCGTGGCTCGCGAGCGCGGGTCTTTCCGCGAAGCCACACACCCTTTTCTTAGGCCACGCCCCTTTTCCGGGAGCGAGTGTGTCCCTCTTTAGAGAAACACAAAGTTGGGAGGTATGCAGTATGTGTGGAGAAACTCAGAGAGGAGAGACCAGCACACAGCCTGAAAAGTAACACTGTAGAAGTTAGAAAAGAAGCAATTTGCTGTATGGTGCGTGAGGAGCCTAATACAAGGTACCCACAGCGGGCTCACCCCCTTAACTACACCATTGTACCAGTGTCTGGCCGTGGAGTGTCCTTTGGAGGTGCCGGCTGTCCTGGTGCAGTGCTGAGAGCGCAGGAAATGGCGCCAGGAAGCCGCTGGTCCTCCTCTGAGGTAACTCCGCCCCCTGCAATGGAGCTGGAGCTACGTACATGCTTATTTATACTGGCAAAGTCCACAATATAGTGTAAAAAGAGGCCCCAGCAACTATTTACACTTCCGTTGCCAGTCTGCGCGGGGGGGGGGGGCTATGGGATCACCCCAGAGGGAGTCTGTATGCCTGCCCCACATCCACACAGCACCAGGAACCGGGGGGACCCCACTAGCGGAAACCCTCGGTAACACTCACCACACTTGATCTTCATGCTCTGTGCTGGGGGTGTGCGGCGTGCTGTGGGTGTGGGCTCGAGAGCGCAATGCCTGCGTTACACAGACTGTCAGGACCGTAGTCCTGTCAGTGGGATCCGACTCAGCACCTCCAGGAGGCCGGTGTCGGATCCCCTCCAGTGTCCCTCGGTGCAGATAACAAATAACTGAAAATAACAAACATTTCAAATAAATTGAAGAAAAAATCTCTGGAGCTCCAGAGTGTGCCTCCACTCCTGAGGGCACATTTTTCTAAACTGTATAATGCGCACATGTATATACTGCTGCTCCTGTGTGTAATGCCCACAAGTATATACTGCTGGACCTGTGTATAATGCCCACATGTATATACTGCTTCACCTGTGTATAATGCGCGCATGTATATACTGCTGTACCTGTGTATAATGCCCACATGTATATACTGCTACACTTGTGTATAATGCCCACATGCATATACTGCTGCACCTGTGTATAATGCGCACATGTATATACTGCTGTACCTGTGTAAAATGCCCACAAGTATATACTGCTACACTTGTGTATAATGCCCACATGTATATACTGCTACACTTGTGTATAATGCCCACATGCATATACTGCTTCACCTGTGTATAATGCGCGCATGTATATACTGCTGTACCTGTGTAAAATGCCCACAAGTATATACTGCTGGACCTGTGTATAATGCCCACATGTATATACTGCTTCACCTGTGTATAATGCGCGCATGTATATACTGCTGTACCTGTGTATAATGCCCACATGTATATACTGCTACACTTGTGTATAATGCCCACATGCATATACTGCTGCACCTGTGTATAATGCCCACATGTATATACTGCTGCACCTGAGTATAATGCCCACATGTATATACTGCTGCACCTGTGTATAATGTCCACATGTATATACTGCTGCACCTGTGTATAATGCGCACATGTATATACTGCTGCACCTGTGCATAATGCGCACATGTATATACTGCTGCACCTGTGTTTAATGCCCACATGTATATACTGCTGCACCTGTGTATAATGCGCACATGTATATACTGCTGCACCTGTGTATAATGCCCACATGTATATACTGCTGCACCTGTGTATAATGCCCACATGTATATACTGCTGCACCTGTGTATAATGCGCACATGTATATACTGCTGCATCTGTGTATAATGCCCGCATGTATATACTGCTGTACCTGTGTATAATGCCCACATGTATATACAGCTGCACGTGTGTATAATGCCTACATGTATATACTGTTGCACGTGTGTATAATGCCCACATGTATATACTGCGGCACCTGTGTATAATGCCCACATGTATATACTGCGGCACCTGTGTATAATGCCCACATGTATATACCACTGAACCTGTATATACTGCTGCACCTGTATATAATGTCCACTTATATATACTGCTGCACCTGTGTATAATGCCCTCATGTATATAATGCTACACCTGTGTGTAATGTCCACATGTATATTTAGCTGCACCTGTGTATAATGCCCACATGTATATATTGGTGCACCTATGTATAATGCCCACATGTATATACTGCGGCACCTGTGTATAATGCCCACATGTATATACTGCGGCACCTGTGTATAATGCCCACATGAACCCTTTGGCTTATATATTGTGTGTAAATGTGGCTCTGGTACCAGCCAGTGCCTCCCCAGCCATTTACCTCACCGCACGTCTCTGGGCATTATGAATGATACCAGAGCTGATGATAATATTGTTTATGTTTTGCCTCACTCATAGTTACTATTAATTATTGTGCATCTTATGTTGTATTCCCTCACTGTAACTATAGCGGTGTGCCCAAGTTACATTAGTGTATATTTATTTATTATGGTATTGCCCTCAAATGTAAAGCGCCTTGAGTCCCATTGAAGAAAATTATTACTAAAATTATTATTATTATTATTATTATTATTATTATTATTTTTGTCATCATTCTCTGTAGGGTCTTCAAATTAAAGGCTTTATCGAGGTGCAAAATGTATCCTCCAGACTTTTTAAACAATTACAATTTGGTAGAACGTGTATTTATCAGCAGGCAGTGAAGAACATGTGTCCCTACTATACTATACATCTCATCCCCTATGGATCATTGGTGGTCATTCCGAGTTGATCGCTCGCTAGCAGTTTTTAGCAGTCGTGCAAACGCTATGCCGCCGCCCCCTGGGAGTGTATTTTAGCTTAGCAGAAGTGCGAACGACAGGATCGCAGAGCGGCTACAAAATATTTTTGTGCAGTTTCAGAGTAGCTTCAGACCTACTCAGCGCTTGCGATGACTTCAGACTGTTCAGTTCCTGTTTTGACGTCACGAACACGCCCTGCGTTCAGCCAGCCACGCCTGCATTTTTTCGATTACTCCCTGTAAACGGTCAGTTGACACCCAGAAACGCCCACTTCATGTCAATCACTCTGTGGCCAGCAGTGCGACTGAAAAGCTTCTCTAGACCTTGTGTGAAAGTACATTGTTCATTGTGATAGTACAACTAGCGTGCGTATTGCGCCGCATACGCATGCGCAGAAGTGCCGTTTTTTAGCCTGATCGTTGCGCAGCGAATGAAAGCAGCTAGCTATCAACTCGGAATGGCCCCCATAAATCTAATTCAGTAAGGAAATATATCAGATTTTAAATTTTAAAAAAACAAGATAAAGATTTATTGTGGAGTTAGCTAAAGTAAACCATGTTTAGTTAACAAATGAATTAACAAATACAAAGTGGTTTTCTTTAACATGTGAAGAGGTAGAAGTGGCAGACAAATGCTCATAAAACATTACGGACTGTGGAGTAAAAAGAATGACAATCCTATGAAAGTTACGGTAAAATTTCCTTTCCTGTTCTTCTATAGAATATAACTGTGACCGGACGGTCCCGTACGAGAGCTCTCACCGCTTCATGTCCCGTTCATGGTCACAGAATGGAGTTTTAGGTCACACGGGACATGGCCAATTAGGGGATTCCCGCTTACCGTCAGTAACCGCCTGTTACTGACTCCACCCACTGCACAGTGGGCGGGTACTATGCTGCCACAACTAGACTCCTCCCTACCGTGGTGTCTTGAACCACAGATCTTCTTTGTATGCGTCGACACACTATCATACCACCCCTGTGTGCTTGCCTAAGCACAGCAAGGTATCAGGCAGAAGGCAGAGCTAGGAGACGCTGGGTGCATCCTGGACAGCCAGAAAACGGAGCTAAGTTTCGCCTAGCCCTGCAGGTCACAAGATGAAGCGGTCGTCTTGAGGCAGAAGATGTTTATTTGGCAAAAATAGTTCTGAAAAGAACTCAGCAATACAGCAGATGTTTACAGCAGAGTGAAAATGGAATAATACAATTTTGAGGCAACCAATCACTGTTTACCCATGTGCTGTGCATGCCTTGGTCACATGCACAGCTACCATTGTTCTCTATGGGCAATGGTCACTCTCCTTTGACAGTCACATCCTGGAGGATCAGTATCCGCCCCGGTGACGTTCAGTCTGGGCTGGGGGAAGTTTTCCTGCCTAAACTTACTTCCAGGAATCTGCCCGGGACCTAGCTCACTTTCTGCAGCCTGGATTCGGGCTCCAGAGATGGGCAGCCTAGATCCCCGGTCAGGGTTTCCTGCTCACCCAAGGGGATCCCTATGGAGCTCCAGAAAAACACTCAGCTTGTTGGGAAGCTGAGCTACTCCCCTCTCTCCTCATGATACTTCCATGTGGGAGGCTAGAGGGGAAAGCATTCCGTTTTTGGGGAAAAGGACTGGGGGAATCCAACAGCCTGCATAGTAATGGATTCCTCCCTCCTTTAACACACAATCAAATAAGTGCATTTCACTTTAAATACATTGAAAATGTTTCTCTTTAAATAGACTCTGAGCCTGTGCCCTACACAGGCTCCACATACTCAGGCACTGCAGCGGCTCCCTTAGGCCTGCAGCCTGGCTGCTATGGCTCTCTCAGGACTGAAGGTATGGGGGTCTGGCTTCCCCCAACCTCCAGCACGCCTGTACGTAGGCTGACATCGGGGTCCGGGGAGCTGGTTCTCCCTGTCCCCCAGTGCGGCACTTACTCTGTGACCTCGTCGCAGCGTGCGGCGCATTCCCCTGATCCTGTGACCTCTGATGCCCTCCTGGAGCCCGGCAGCCCAGGACACTCGTCCTGGCCACCGCGGCTCTCAGTCTCTGGTGCACTGACCCCAGCACCCAACACCCTACACCCCCCCGCCGCATAGGGAGCCAGCTAGCCCGGTCCCCTGTGAGTAGTGTTTCCTGGGCGGCAGTGTCTTCCTCCTCCGGCGCCGCACCCCGGGAGTCGGAGGTCCCCAGCTCCCAGCTGTGGCGCTGAGCAGCACTCCCCTGTAGCGCTGAGGTGCTGGGACCAGTGCTCCTGGCCCCCAGCGGCGGCACACTCTGCGCGCTGCAGCGGGAGCTGATCTCCCGACTGCAGATGCTCCCCCTTCTCCCCCGGCGCACACACATGCCAGCGTGCCGGGGTCACCCACACTGCCGCGGTCGCCGGAGTGGTCCTGGACCGAGGCACACATTTTAACCACTAGGCGCCTAGCGCCTTTAACATTTTATAGATGGCATCTAGTGCCAGTGCATTTTAAATTGTCCTTTAATATGGTGCCAGGCTCTGAGGGTTAAACCCCTTCAGTGCCACGCTGCCATTACCCATGTGGCCGCCAGGGTGTCCGGCCACAATTACCCTTGCACAGGCAAACGCAGGAGGGAGGGGGGGTTCCAGTTGCCCAGAAACCCCCTTCCCCCACAGCCTGGCCAGCGGCACTATGTGTGTGTGTGTGTGTGTGTGTGTGTGTGTGTGTGTGTGTGTGTGTGTGTGTGTGTGTGTGTGTGTGTGTGTGTGTGTGAAAGCCCTCACTCACTCACTGACTGATCACTAATTCTCTTCCCGATATGTTAGGAAGATGAAATGTAACACAGGTATTCTTCAGGTGGGAAATAGAATAACTACATAATTAGAATTTTAATAAACCTCCCCTAAGGGGATGAAAAGGGCGTTGACATAATGACATCATTACCGATGCCTGGCTTGCGTTGCGTGAACAGTAACGCCCAAATGGACAGTCGGATCAAAATTTGGATTGCGCCTCCAGTGTGTAGAATTTAATAAACTACAAAAATGGTCCTGTCACTTTACCGTGTCTGCTATGGGTTCTCGGGTAACGCCAAGAACCATGGATTAATATTTACTTACATTAAGACGACTCAAATTGACATCTCTATAGATTTACCAAATTTATAACACTCATTTATATTTACAGCCGTGACAATCAGAAACTCCCGTGTGAAGATCAGGTAGAACAGCTAGCGCAGTATAAGGGGTGGCATGGAGCTGCTGTACAAGCCCAGTAGCAATAGAATTTCCTACCAAGTCTGCGGTGTGTGTGTCTGAGGATCTGAGTGCTCAATCATCAGAGAGAATCTAGTACTATAAGCAGAGCCGAAACTAGGGAGGGGCTAGGGGGGCATGTGACCCGGGCGCTGGATTGGATAGGGCGCTGGGATCAGCTGCATCTGACACAGCAGAGAAGGTAGTGTAGAAAAATGGGATTTGTAGTCATGTGTGCTACTGCTTAGACTTTATGCAGTAACAAACAGACTACAAATCCCATTATGCATTGCACCGCTGCTGGAGCTTCAGTAGTCAGGACAGCGTGTGTAGCTTCCCTTCCTCAGCGGCGAAAAAGTATACCAGCCGCCCGCCCTAACTATGAAAGTGGTCATGCTGCTGATCTTTCACTGGCCCCACACAGAGCTGCATTCAGGCTGAGTCGCTGACAGCACAGTGATGGATGTAAGCACTGAGCAGGACGGCAGCCTTCACCTCCACCTTAGTAAAGAGCGAGAGGACTGGAGGTAAAACACACACACACACACACACTGTCACTCTCTCTCTCTCATACTCACTGTGACTGGTGTTAACCCCTGCAGTTCATTTATACTGTAGTTTTCTTAAACTTATATACAGTATATTGCCCTAATCTATAAATGCTGAGACCGCTTATTTTCACCACTGTGACAACTACAGAATATATATATTTATATATAGTGTATGTGGGTGTGTACACACACACACACATATATATATATATATATATATATATAGTCGGAAATAAATGGCGTCACTCCAGATCTTGCAATCATCAAAATGTGTATTTAAAAAATTAACTCAGTGCCAACATTTCGGGGCCCGTAGCCCCTTTGTCAAGGTGTGTGTGGTATAACAGAAAATCATCTTACCTTATACCACACACACCTTGACAAAGGGGCTATGGGCCCCGAAACGTTGGCACTGTGTTAATTTTTTAAATACACATTTTGATGATTGCAAGACCTGGAGTGACGCCATTTATTTCCGACCGTCTGTATACATTGCTATGGAGGGCACCCAGGCAAATTGAAACCGTAGGACCAGGAGTGCCGGGTAATACTGCTACTATATATATATATATACTAGGTGCTTCATCGCGCCCTACGGGCGCTCTTCACACCGTCGCAAGGGGCTACGCCCCCTTAACCCTTGCATGCCTTTCTGGGGTTTAATATTTGTATTATATGGAGTATTACCTGCATTCCTTTGTTAGTGGTTAAATATTGCACAATGAAAGGGCGTGCGATGGTGAAGGAGGCGCAGCCCCTTGCGACGGCGTGAACAGCACCTGCAGGGCATGATGTACAGAATGTAGCGGGTGCGGGGGGGGGCTGCGGATGGTGTCTGTAGATGCTGCGGGTGGAGGGGAGGCAGAAGTGGGGGTGGGGCCCGGATGGGGAAGGTTCGGGAGGTGCTGCGCGTGGGGGAGGGGCAGAGGAGTGGGGGATGCAGATGGGGGAGGGGTCCAGAGGCACTGAAGGTGGGGGAGGGGCAGGGGTGCCACGGGTGGGAGAGGGGCAGGTGTGGGGATGTTGTGGAAGGATGAAGGGTTCCGGAGGTGCTGTGGGATGGGAAGGGACGGGAGTGCCGGGGGTGGGGTAGGGGACCGCAGGCACCATGGGTAGGGTAGGGGCAGGTACGGGTGTTGCGGCGGATGGGAAAGGAGGTCCGGAGGTGCTGCAGGTGGTGGAGGGGCAGGTGCGGGGGTGCCATTGGTGGGGGAGGGGTGGGTGAGGGGGGGGACCGCTGATGGAGGAGGGTGTCTGCAGATGCTGCGGGTGGAGGGGGGCAGGTGTGGGGGGAGACATATAAGGGGGGTGAATGGTGGAAGGGGCCTGGAGGTGCTGTGGGTGGTGAAGGGGTGGAGGAGTGGGAGCCACGGGTGGTGTAGGGGGTCTGGAGGCACAGCATGTGGGGGAGGGGTGGAGTGCCGCATGTGGTGGAGGGGAAGGTGCGGAGGTGTGGTGCATTGGGGAGAGGTCTGCGGGTACTGTATATGCCATAAAAGGTAGTTGGAGGGTATGCAGTAACAGGGCCAGGACAGGGGTGACAGGGTCAGTACAGGGTTGACGGGGCCAGGACAGGGGTGACAGGGTCAGAACAGGGGTGACGGTGCCAGGACAGGGGTGACGGGACCAGGACAGGGGTGACGGGGCCAGGACAGAAATGATAGGGACAGGATAAGGGTGACAGGGCCAGGATAAGGGTGAAAGGGCCAGGATAAGGGTGGCAGGGCACGGCCAGGGGTGACAGGGACATGACAGAACACAGGGCACGGGAGAGATTGGTATTAGGGACAAAACAGTGGTGACAGACAGATGTGTCTTACCGGAGTCACTGCTGCTGGCTGCTGCTGTTCCACTCCAACCTGTTGGGATCTGCTGCTGCTGGAGACTTGGCATGGCTGACTCTCTCAGGCTGGATTCCTGCTTCCTCTGCCCGTCCGCATCCCTCCCCCCCTCCTCAGTCACACACCGCAGACCTCGCGCAGCTGCCGGGCACTGTGGTAAGGGGAGACTGGGAGTGACTGGTTAGCTCCCAGGAGACGCTGCGGCTGGAGGGAGGAGTGGGTCAGAGCCTGCAAGCAGCTCGGATTTCTGTAGCGCTACCCGCCAGCTAAAGTGTGTGAAGGAGCTGGGTGCACCTCACTGCGGGTGGCAGTGCTGCAGCTAGCGGTGGGGTTGCTGGGGCTGGAGATAACAGAGGCAGTACGGAACCTGCACAGCGGCAGGTGCCCCACTAAACTGCAGCTAAGAAGCGTGGAGTGTGCCAGAAAGTGACGCTCCTCCGCACCAGAGAGACCCTGCTGAGTATGCCGATGTGGGGGGTCAAGCACACAGTGAGCCGGTGCCCGTCTGTCTGTATGACATACCCCTCACACACCCCCATACCTCCCAAATGTCCCAATTTTCGCGGGACAGTCCTATTTTTTGGGGTCTGTCCCGCTGTCCCACCCGCGGGTCGCAGTGTCCTGCGGTGGGGGGGGGGGGGGAGCAGTTGGAAAGCTCCTGTACTCGCTGTTCTGCTTAGCAGAGCAGCGGTGAATAGTGGAGACAGAGGGAGAGGGGGCATCAGGGGGTACGGATTAATGGGGGGGTTCCAGCAGCAGAGCCGGATTAAGGTGGTGGGGGGGGGCAGGGGATACGTACCGTTGGCCCCACAGTTTTAGGGGGCCCCCCGGCTGGAGTAGCTCTGTTCCAGCTCAGAAGCTCCCCCCCCCCCCCGTCCTGCCAGCAACAGCGGCAGCATTTGTGCTACAGTCAGCACACGCTGCTGCATATTGGCAGGTCTGTGGTGTTGCAGGGAGGCAGCAGCCTCCCTGCTTTCTTCTCCCTGTGCGGGTGTGTAGGGGGGAGCGACCACCTCCTCTGGACTTAGCCCTAGCTGAGGGGCCAAAATCCCATCAAAAAAATAAAAATCGAAATTTGCATAAGGGGGCGTGGCCACGCGGGCCGCGATTAGGCCACGCCCCTAACCCACAGCAGGCACAGCAATGAGATAGGGCTCCCCTGTCTCAAGTGCCCTGTGCCCCCCGGACTCATAATCAGCCCCTGGGGGCATGCCAGCAGCTCACAGAGCGCTGGGCATGCCCCCTCACTGACGAAAACGGGGGCCCTCCCGTGAAGCCACGCCCCCTTTTCGCTGAGTGTGTTTCCCTCCTTCTGCCTGGATAAAGCTCCTGCAGAAAGCTGGGAGGTATGCTCCCCTGCCTGTGCCATGCCCAATGTCCATGCTATCTGCTTCTGCTCCTAGTCTCCTGTAGATTTGGCCAGATCTCTGTGACTCATTTGACTAACTCCGCCCAGTGTTGTGACTCCGCCCAGCGTTAGCAAATGAATCACAAGGTCACAGAATAGGGCTATTATATAGGAGATATATATATATATATATATATATAGTATTATACCATGTTTGTATTACTGGGGTCTGCTGGTCTGAGGGATATCTGTTTTGAATTTTGTTGTTTGTTTCTTACTTACTTACTTATTTATTTATTTTTTATATTTTATTTTATTTTTCTATGTAATTCTGTATATAATATATTTCCTTTGTGTGTGTGTGTGGGGGGGGGGGCGCTAAATTACTGTCTTGCCCCGGGTGCCGTTAGTCCTAGTTTCGGCCCTGCTATAAGTGGCTTACAGTGATCACTGGGCCTGCATATGTCTTACAGACGCCGGATAATTCACATCTGATCGTAGATATGCTAAATTCTGCAATCCTGCATTTGCAATTTTTTGTAACAGAATATGGCGTTTAATTGCATCTTAATGATAATTTGTTCTCACTTTTGGAGGTAAACTGCCTTTATTCTTACTTCTTTAACGTTTATAGCACAAACGAGTGGTTTCCAAACGGTAAACAGTGGCACACTGGGCTGCTGCGACTTGCTGGTCCTGTTCCAAATCAAATTATTTGGGCTGGCATCCTGGTAGGCTGGACAGGTCACTGCCGCTTTCAGATCGCAAATGCCGGATCCCACCCGGTAAGAGAAACGTGTCCTTACCGGGTGGGATCCGGCATTTGCTCTGCTTTGGTGGCTTTCCGACCCGGCAATATACCGGGTCGGTTGCCATAGCAACAGGGGGGGGCGCAACAGCAGCAGGGGCGGGGGGTGGAGGCGGCGCTGGGAGATAAGCTCATCTCCTGCGCCGCCTCTCCCTATGCTGTGAATGGGAGCTGTGTCTCATCGAAACGGCTACCATTCACACTGCGCCTGACCCGGTATTCAACCCGGTAATGCTAATAACCCTTCTTTTTTACCGGGTTAGGCAACCCGCTAATTCGGACAAAGTGCTTTCACATCGCACACTGACCCGTTCGACACGGCAATATGCCGTGTCGATACCGGGTTATTTGTGCGATGTGAAAGGGGTATTAGTTGCCTTAGCAGTGGCGGAACTGTGGGAGGCAGTGGAGTCGGCTGCCGCCAGGCTCCTGACCTCAAGGGGGCACCTGTCCTCCATTGCCTCCCACTGCCCGACAAGCCATCGCCGCTGAGCCGAATGTGGATGGAAAAGCGGTGTCAGTGTCGTGACACGGCTGCAGCAGCTGCCTCCTCGTATCCACAGAGACGAGCTGGCAGTTGGCTGCAGCTAGGGGGAGCTCCAGCGCACAGCTGATCACAGGCACTTCCAGATGAGCTGGCCGTCTGAAGCTCTCTCTTCCTCCATCCTGCTGCTAGCCAAAGGTAGGCACTGGCACCACCTGCCTCATGCTGCTGCACTGTGTATGTGTGGTGTATGTGTGGTGTGGTGTGTGTGGTGTATGTGTGTGTATGGGGTTGATTACTGGGGGGATCTTTAATAAATATTGGCAACACTGACTGTGTGTTATGTGTGTTGATGTTTTTAAGGGAGGTGTGTGTGTCTGTGTGTTTTAACGAAAGTTGTGTGTTTAAGTGAAAAAGACGTGTGTGTGTGTGTGTGTGTGTGTGTGTGTAATTAAATGAGGCGTGGTGTGTGTGTAATTGTGTGTGTAAGTGTGTGTGTAATTGTGTGTATAATTAAATGAGGCGTGTGTGTGTGTGTGTAATTGTGTGTGTAATTAAATGAGGCGTGGTGTGTGTGTAATTGTGTGTGTAGTTGAAAGAGGCATGTGTGTGTCTGTTTAATTGAAAGAGGCATGTGTGTGTAATTGTGGGTGTGTAACTGTGTGTTTGTGTGTAATTGAAATAGGCATGTGTGTATGTAAGTGAAAGGCATGCGAGTGTGTAAGTGAAAGGCATGTGAGTGTGTGTGTGTAATTGAAAGAGGCGTGGTGTGTGTGTGTGTGTGTGTGTGTGTGTGTGTGTGTGTGTGTGTGTGTGTGTGTGTAATTGAAAGAGGCATGGGTGTGTCTGTTTAAGTGAAAGAGGCATGTATGTGTGTAATTGTGTGTGTGTGTAATTGAAAAAGGTGTGTGTGTGTGTGTGTGTGTGTGTGTGTGTGTGTGTGTGTGTGTGTGTGTGTGTAATTGTGTGTGTGTAATTGAAAGATGCATATGTGTGTAAGTGAAAGAGGCATGTGAGTGTGGGTTTACGTGAGAGGCATGTGAGTGTGTGTAAGTAAAAGACATGCATGTGTGTGTAAGTGAAAGATGCGGGTGTGTGTGTAAGTGAAAGGCGTGTGTGTAAGTGAAAGATGTGTGTGTGTGTGTGTGTGTGTGTGTGTGTGTGTGTGTGTGTGTGTGTGTAATTGAAAGAGGCATGTGTGTGTCTGTTTAATTGAAAGAGGTTTGTGTAAGTGAAAGAGGTATGTGTATCTATACCAGTGGTGCAAGTAGAAAAAATGTTGTACGGGTACTGTGTGCACGAAGGCGCGCGCGCAAAAAAATGGGTGTGGCCAAATGCCACATGGGGCGTAGCCAATGAAAATGGGGGCGTGATACACGTATGACCCCAATAGTGCCAGATACACGTTGCCCCACAGTGACAGATATACATTGCCCCACAGTGACAGATATACATTGCCCCACAGTGCCAGATACACATTGCCTCACTGTGCCAGATACACAAATGCCCCCAGAGTGCCAGATACACAAATGTCCCCAGAGTGCCAGATACACATTGCCCCACAGTGCCAGATACACAAATGTCCCCAGAGTGCCAGATATACATTGCCTCACAGTGCCAGATACACATTGCCTCACAGTGCCAGATACACATTGCCTCACAGTGCCAGATACACATTGCCTCACAGTGCCAGATACACATTGCCTCACAGTGCCAGATACACATTGCCCCACAGTGCCAGATACACAAATGCCCCCAGAGTGCCAGATATACGTTGCCTCACAGTGTCAGATACACATTGCCCCACAGTGCCAGATACACAAATGCCCCCACTGTGTCAGATATACATTGCCCCCCAGTGCCAGATACAGAAATGCCCCACAGTGCCAGATATGACCCCAGTGCCAAATACACAAGTATGCCCCCAGTGCCAGATATGCCCACAGTGCCAGATATGCCCCCAGTGCCAGATACAGAAATGCCCCCAGTGCCAGATACACAAGTATGCCCCCATTGCCAGATATGGCCGCAGTGCCAGATACACATGTCCCCCCAGTGCCAGATACACATGTCCCCCCAGTGCCAGATATGTCCCCAGTGTCAGATATGCCCCCAGTGCCAGGTACACAAGTCCCCCCCCCGTGCCAGATATGCTCCCAGTGCCAGGTATACATGCCCCCCCAGTGCCAGATATGCTCCCAGTGCCAGGTATAACATGACCCCCCCAGTGCCAGATATCCCCAGTGCCAGGTATAACATGACCCCCCCAGTGCCAGATATCCCCAGTGCCAGGTATAACATGACCCCCCCAGTGCCAGATATCCCCAGTGCCAGGTATAACATGACCCCCCCAGTGCCAGATATCCCCCAGTGTCAGGAATACATGTCTCCCCTCCCCTGCTCACCGCTGCCGTCCTGTCTGTGTGAGGGGAGGAGAGCGCAGCCTGCGCCTCTCCTTCCCCCCAGTCTCCGGCGGGTGTCTCAGTTTAATTCAGCGCCGATCCGTGAGCCAATCAGAGCTCGCACCGTGAGCTCTGATTGGCTCACGGATTGGCGCTGAATTAAACTGAGACACCCGCCGGAGACTGAGGGGAAGGAGAGGCGCAGGCTGCGCTCTCCTTCCCTCACATCAGCGGCGGTGCGGCAGGGACAACGGGTCGGCGGGTGCGGCGGGGAGCAGCAGAGGGAGGGAGGGAAGAGGAGCGGCGGCCCGTCGGTGTGGGTACGGCGTACCCACGGCTAAATTCTTACGGGTACGCCGTACCCACCCGTACCCACACACTTGCACCACTGATCTATACTACTATTGTGAAAGTACTATTGTGAGTACGCTGCTACTGTTCACCCCAAGTACCAGATATCTACATATGGTGTGTGTATATATATATATATATATATATATAAAAGTGCCGGCACTCTCTCCTCCTCCAGTTAATGCCCAGGTGCCTCCTAACAGGTCTGTGGGACCTTGTAGCTAAATCAATGAAGTGGCACTCACGGGACTTGATTGATAAAAATAAGACTCAGGACACGGCGGTCTCAGCTGAAAGATCTTTCATCTGAGACCGCCGTGACCTGAGTCTTATTTTTATCAATGAAGTCCCGTGAGTGCCACTTCTTCATTTATATATATGTATATATATATTCCTATATGTATAGGGGGGGCACCAACATTTTATCATGCCTCCGGGCGACTGGGGCGAACTTACGCCACTGTGCCTTAGAGAGGTATTGTCAGGAATCGACTCACCACAGCCACGTCTGTCCGTCGGTGCGGATTCCGTCCGGGGTCCCTACGTTCTGCTGTCGTCCGCTCCTCTGCCGCCAGACGTCATCCTGGGCCTAGGAACGCTCCTGTAACAGCGGGCGTGTGAGCACGCCGCGTTCCCGCCGGGCCGCGGCATGGGCGCCGCCATGACAGTCTCCATCGGTCAGAGTACGGCGGCCAATCCAGAGCTTGGCCGCACCTCCTTGTCCCACTCCAACCAATGTCTGCACACCAGGGGGTATATCAGGAGCTGCAGGATGAGCCTGTGGTTGTCCTGAACTTTGTGTCACTCCTGCGACTCATGTGCCTGGATTCCTCCGTGTTCCTGGTTACCTTCCTGGATCCTCCGTGTTCCTAGTTACCTACCTGTTCCTCCATATTCCTGGTTACCTTCCTGCACCTCCGTGGAACTACAAGCATCAGCAACCCCTGTTTTGGTATTTGGCTCCACACCTTTCTACAACCGCAGTGTGCTTCAGCCTCAGCAGTAGAGACTCTCTCCAGGTGCATTCCATCACCTCACCTGTGAAGCAGCTTGCTAGCTGCCTGTGCCTAACGAACTGCACTGTGAACATTCACCTGAGTCTCCTGCATCTGCTACCAGGTTGCTATACATTTATTTACCATCTCTGCTGGCTCCACGTTTTAAACCATTCTGGTTCTCACATCAGTGAACTTATTTACCATTTCCTCCATAGACTCTCAGCTTCCAAGCTGCACCATTTCTCTAACGTCCTAGTGGATGCTGGGGACTCCGAAAGGACCATGGGGAATAGCGGCTCCGCAGGAGACTGGGCACAAAAGTAAAAGCTTTAGGACTACCTGGTGTGCACTGGCTCCTCCCCCTATGACCCTCCTCCAAGCCTCAGTTAGATTTTTGTGCCCGAACGAGAAGGGTGCATACTAAGGGGCTCTCCTGAGCTGCTTAGAGTAAAAGTTTAAAGTAGGTTTTTTATTTTCAGTGAGACCTGCTGGCAACAGGCTCACTGCACCGAGGGACTAAGGGGAGAAGAAGCGAACTCACCTGCGTGCAGAGTGGATTGGGCTTCTTAGGCTACTGGACATTAGCTCCAGAGGGACGATCACAGGCCCAGCCATGGATGGGTCCCAGAGCCGCGCCGCCGGCCCCCTTACAGAGCCAGAAGACTGAAGAGGTCCGGAAAATCGGCGGCAGAAGACGTCCTGTCTTCAATAAGGTAGCGCACAGCACCGCAGCTGTGCGCCATTGCTCTCAGCACACTTCCCACTCCGGTCACTGAGGGTGCAGGGCACTGGGGGGGGGCGCCCTGAGACGCAATAAAAACACCTTTTTTGGCAAAAAATACATCACATATAGCTCCTGGGCTATATGGATGCATTTAACCCCTGCCAATTTTTCCATAAAAAAGCGGGAGAAAGGCCGCCGAGAAGGGGGCGGAGCCTATCTCCTCAGCAAACTGGCGCCATTTTTTCCTCACAGCTCCGTTGGAGGAAGGCTCCCTGACTCTCCCCTGCAGTCCTGAACTACAGAAACAGGGTAAAACAAGAGAGGGGGGGCACTAATTTGGCAGATAAATATATACAGCAGCTATATCAGGGAAAAACACTTATATAAGGTTATCCCTATATATATATATATATATATATATATAGCGCTCTGGTGTGTGCTGGCAAACTCTCCCTCTGTCTCCCCAAAGGGCTAGTGGGGTCCTGTCCTCTGTCAGAGCATTCCCTGTGTGTGTGCTGTGTGTCGGTACGTTGTGTCGACATGTATGAGGAGGAAAATGGTGTGGAGGCGGAGCAATTGCCTGTGTTAGTGATGTCACCCCCTAGGGAGTCGACACCTGACTGGATGGTCTTATGGAAAGAATTATGTGATAGTGTCAGCACTTTACAAAAGACTGTTGACGACATGAGACAGCCGGCAAATCAGTTAATACCTGTACAGGCGTCTCAAACACCGTCAGGGGCTCTAAAACGCCCGTTACCTCAGGTCGATACAGACACTGACACGGACACTGACTCCAGTGTCGACGGTGAGGAAACAAACGTATTTTCCAGTAGGGCCACACGTTACATGATCACGGCAATGAAGGAGGTTTTGAACATTTCTGATACTACAAGTACCACAAAAAAGGGTATTATGTGGGGTGTGAAAAAACTACCCGTAGTTTTTCCTGAATCAGATGAATTAAATGTGGTGTGTGATGAAGCGTGGGTTTCCCCCGATAAAAAACTGCTAATTTCTAAAAAATTATTGGCATTATACCCTTTCCCGCCAGAGGTTAGGGCGCGTTGGGAAACACCCCCTAGGGTAGATAAGGCACTCACACGCTTATCAAAACAAGTGGCGTTACCGTCTCCTGATACGGCCGCCCTCAAGGAACCAGCTGATAGGAAGCTGGAAAATATCCTAAAAAGTATATACACACATACTGGTATTATACTGCGACCAGCAATCGCCTCAGCCTGGATGTGCAGTGCTGGGGTGGCTTGGTCGGATTCCCTGACTGAAAATATTGATACCCTGGACAGGGACAATATATTGACTATAGAGCATTTAAAGGATGCATTTCTATATATGCGAGATGCACATAGGGATATTTGCACTCTGGCATCAAGAGTAAGTGCGATGTCCATTTCTGCCAGAAGAGGGTTATGGACGCGACAGTGGTCAGGTGATGCGGATTCCAAACGGCATATGGAAGTATTGCCGTATAAAGGGGAGGAGTTATTTGGGGTCGGTCTATCGGACCTGGTGGCCACGGCAACGGCTGGGAAATCCACCTTTTTACCCCAGGCCACCTCTCAGCAGAAAAAGATACCGTCTTTTCAGGCTCAGTCCTTTCGTCCCCATAAGGGCAAGCGGGCAAAAGGCCACTCATATCTGCCCCGGGGTAGAGGAAGGGGAAAAAGACTGCAGCAGACAGCCTCTTCCCACGAACAGAAGCCCTCCCCCGCTTCTGCCAAGTCCTCAGCATGACGCTGGGGCCTTACAAGCGGACTCAGGCACGGTGGGGGCCCGTCTCAAGAATTTCAGCGCGCAGTGGGCTCACTCGCAAGTGGACCCCTGGATCCTGCAGGTAGTATCTCAGGGGTACAAATTGGAATTCGAGACGTCTCCCCCTCGCCGGTTCCTGAAGTCTGCTTTACCAACGTCTCCCCCCGACAGGGAGGCGGTATTGGAAGCCATTCACAAGCTGTATTCCCAGCAGGTGATAATCAAGGTACCCCTCCTACAACAGGGAAAGGGGTATTATTCCACGCTGTTTGTGGTACCGACGCCGGACGGCTCGGTGAGACCCATTTTAAATCTGAAATCCTTGAACACTTACATAAAAAGGTTCAAGTTCAAGATGGAGTCACTCAGAGCAGTGATAGCGAACCTGGAAGAAGGGGACTATATGGTGTCTCTGGACATCAAGGATGCTTACCTCCATGTCCCAATTTGCCCTTCTCACCAAGGGTACCTCAGGTTTGTGGTACAGAACTGTCACTATCAGTTTCAGACGCTGCCGTTTGGATTGTCCACGGCACCCCGGGTCTTTACCAAGGTAATGGCCGAAATGATGATTCTTCTTCGAAGAAAAGGCGTCTTAATTATCCCTTACTTGGACGATCTCCTGATAAGGGCAAGGTCCAGAGAACAGTTAGAGGTCGGAGTAGCACTATCTCAAGTAGTACTACGACAGCACGGATGGATTCTAAATATTCCAAAATCGCAGCTGATTCCGACGACACGTCTGCTGTTCCTAGGGATGATTCTGGACACAGTACAGAAAAAGGTGTTTCTCCCGGAGGAGAAAGCCAGGGAGTTATCCGACCTAATCAGGAACCTCCTAAGACCAGGCCAAGTGTCAGTGCATCAATGCACAAGGGTCCTGGGAAAGATGGTGGCTTCTTACGAAGCGATTCCATTCGGCAGATTCCACGCAAGAACTTTTCAGTGGGATCTGCTGGACAAATGGTCCGGATCGCATCATCAAATGCATCAGCGGATAACCCTGTCTCCAAGGACAAGGGTGTCTCTCCTGTGGTGGTTACAGAGTGCTCATCTCCTAGAGGGCCGCAGATTCGGCATTCAGGATTGGGTCCTGGTGACCACGGATGCCAGCCTGAGAGGCTGGGGAGCAGTCACACAGGGAAGAAATTTCCAGGGCTTGTGGTCAAGCATGGAAACGTCACTTCACATAAATATCCTGGAACTAAGGGCCATTTACAATGCCCTAAGTCAGGCAAGGCCTCTGCTTCAGGGTCAGCCGGTGTTGATCCAGTCGGACAACATCACGGCAGTCGCCCACATAAACAGACAGGGCGGCACAAGAAGCAGGAGGGCAATGACGGAAGTTGCAAGGATTCTTCGCTGGGCGGAAAATCATGTGATAGCACTGTCAGCAGTGTTCATTCCGGGAGTGGACAACTGGGAAGCAGACTTCCTCAGCAGACACGATCTTCACCCGGGGGAGTGGGGACTTCACCCAGAAGTCTTCCACATGATTGTGAACCGTTGGGAAAAACCAAAGGTGGACACGATGGCGTCCCGCCTCAACAAAAAACTGGACAGATATTGCGCCAGGTCAAGGGACCCTCAGGCAATAGCTGTGGACGCTCTGGTAACACCGTGGGTGTACCAGTCAGTATATGTGTTCCCTCCTCTGCCTCTCATAACCAAGGTACTGAGAATCATAAGAAGGAGAGGTGTAAAGACTATACTCGTGGCTCCGGATTGGCCAAGAAGGACTTGGTACCCGGAAATTCAAGAGATGCTCACGGAAGACCCGTGGCCTCTACCTCTAAGAAAGGACCTGCTCCAGCAGGGACCATGTCTGTTCCAAGACTTACCGCGGCTGCGTTTGACGGCATGGCGGTTGAACGCCGGATCCTGAAGGAAAAAGGCATTCCGGATGAAGTTATCCCTACCCTGATCAAAGCCAGGAAGGATGTAACTGTGCAACATTATCACCGTATTTGGCGTAAATATGTTGCGTGGTGTGAGGCCAGGAAGGCCCCTACATGGAATTTCAACTGGGTCGATTCCTGCATTTCCTGCAAACAGGACTGTCTATGGGCCTCAAATTAGGGTCCATTAAGGTTCAAATTTCGGCCCTGTCAATATTCTTCCAAAAAGAACTAGCTTCAGTTCCTGAAGTTCAGACGTTTGTCAAGGGGGTACTGCATATACAGCCTCCTTTTGTGCCTCCAGTGGCACCTTGGGATCTCAATGTAGTTTTGGGATTCCTAAAATCACATTGGTTTGAACCACTCACCACTGTGGACTTAAAATATCTCACATGGAAAGTGGTAATGCTGTTAGCCCTGGCTTCAGCCAGGCGTGTATCAGAATTGGCGGCTTTATCCTATAAAAGCCCTTACCTAATTTTTCATACGGACAGGGCAGAATTGAGGACTCGTCCTCAATTTCTCCCTAAGGTGGTTTCAGCATTTCACTTAAACCAGCCTATTGTGGTGCCTGCGGCTACTAGGGACTTGGAGGATTCCAAGTTGCTGGACGTAGTCAGGGCCCTGAAAATATATGTTTCCAGGACGGCTGGAGTCAGAAAATCTGACTCGCTGTTTATCCTGTATGCACCCAACAAGCTGGGTGCCCCTGCTTCTAAGCAGACGATTGCTCGTTGGATTTGTAGTACAATTCAGCTTGCACATTCTGTGGCAGGCCTGCCACAGCCAAAATCTGTAAAAGCCCATTCCACACGGAAAGTGGGCTCATCTTGGGCGGCTGCCCGAGGGGTCTCGGCTTTACAACTTTGCCGAGCAGCTACTTGGTCAGGGGCAAATACGTTTGCAAAATTCTACAAATTTGATACCCTGGCTGGGGAGGACCTGGAGTTCTCTCATTCGGTGCTGCAGAGTCATCCGCACTCTCCCGCCCGTTTGGGAGCTTTGGTATAATCCCCATGGTCCTTTCGGAGTCCCCAGCATCCACTAGGACGTTAGAGAAAATAAGAATTTACTTACCGATAATTCTATTTCTCATAGTCCGTAGTGGATGCTGGGCGCCCATCCCAAAATACAAAAATCGGGTTATTATTGTTGTGAGCCATCTTTTCAGAGGCTCCTCTGTTATCATGCTGTTAACTGGGTTCAAATCACAAGTTGTACGGTGTGATTGGTGTGGCTGGTATGAGTCTTACCCGGGATTCAAAATCCTTCCTTATTGTGTACGCTCGTCCGGGCACAGTATCCTAACTGAGGCTTGGAGGAGGGTCATAGGGGGAGGAGCCAGTGCACACCAGGTAGTCCTAAAGCTTTTACTTTTGTGCCCAGTCTCCTGCGGAGCCGCTATTCCCCATGGTCCATTCGGAGTCCCCAGCATCCACTACGGACTATGAGAAATAGAATTATCGGTAAGTAAATTCTTATTATTCCATAATATGACCAGTTATATTGATATACATACCTCTCCTTTACAGAGGAGGCAGATGGTAAACTACACAGAGGAAAAGAATAATAAGTTAAAACTATATCTGATGCGCCATGACATTTGCACATAGATATGCTTTCCCCTATGGCCCCTGCAATCCACCCTGGAGAACTCTTCTCATCTTGACCTCTGTGGCCTGGCTGTGTGTATCTGTCTATAACCCTTAATCCTAACCCCTAACATAAATACCCTCACCCTAAATCGTAACAGTTATACCCTAACATGAATACCCTGACACTAATACCACAACCATCACCCTTAATCCTAACCTCTAACACTAGTACCTTAATCCTAATTACACTAATACCCCAAACCTCACCCTTAATCCTAACCAAACCCCTAACTCTATTCTAACCTCTGACCCTAATAACCTAACCTTAAAAGGGCAAACTAGATGGGTCAAATTCTTTGTCTCTTTGTTTCTATCTATTTGTAACTATGAACTGATTAAATGATTAAAATATATGATCATAAGTGACTTATCTGTTAGAAAAATAAAGACTCTAGGCACTTACTCAGAGGGCAGATCACAGCTGTTGGAGAGAGGATAATAATACAAAGTTTAATCTGATGCTCAACAGAACATTTGGCCATAGATACATTATTTCTGTATTCCATAATACCACATGTTTTGATATACATACCTTTCCTCTGGGGGATCTTTTTCAGATGGTGAACTACACATAGAGGAAGAAAAAAGGTAAGACTATTTTTATACTATGTAGCTGTATAACAGTATTCAGCATTATTTTGTTAATAAAGTAGTTTTTCTAAACAAGTAACTAAATTATTAACATATACGATCATAAATGACATCTGTTAGAATATTAAAAGAGAGAATGTAGGTACTTACTTAAACGGTAGCACTGGATCATGCCACACAGTGCTGGTACAAAAAGAATAATAATAAAAAGTTAAAACTATATTTTATGCTCCGTCACAACATTTCACATAGATACGTCTTTTCTATATTCCATAATATGACGATATAATGGTATACATACCTCTCCTCCAATGCAGAGTCAGATGTTGTACTACACATACAGAAAAGAGAATAATAATAAAAAGTTAAAACTATATCTGATGCTCAGTCACATTTGCATGGAATACATATTATATGCCGGTGGCTAGGATGCCGGCTGTCACATGACCAACTGCAACATACCAATGTTGAAGATCCCAACATCAGAGGGCTAAGTATTTTTAACCACTACCCTAACCCTCGGTGTGGCGGCTTGGGCTTTCTCTTCGGGGGGGGGGGGGGGGGGGCTACGGCTAACCCCCCCACCCCCACCGCAGTGCCTAACTTCCTCTCACTGGGCCCTAACCCATACCCCAATACTCACCTTTTGGCAGTCTGATCTGTTGCCCGGCTCCTCAGTGTAGTCTGTATTCTGGCGTCGGTCACACAGCCCCACAGTCAGCATGCTAAATGCGTCCCCATTTACACATAGATACTTTTTCTATATTCCTTAATATGACATGTTCTAATGATATACATACCTCTCCTTGAAGGACGAAGTAGATGTACTATACAGAGAAAAATAATAATACATTTAAACTATATCTGTTGCTCAATCACAATATTTACATATAGATACATTATTTTTAAATTCTATAATACGACATGTTATGATATAGATACCTCTCCTGCAGGGTAGAGTCAGATGTTGTGCTACACAAAGAGAAAAAGTAGAATAATAAAGTTTATACTATAGTTGATGTTCAATCACAACATTTACACATAGATACATTATTTCTATATTCCATAATACGACAAGTTTATTATTATTATTATTATTATTATTATTATGATATGCCTACGTCCTCTGCAGGGTAGAGTCAGATGTTGTGCTACACATAGAGAAAAATAATAATAAAGAGTTTATACTATACCTGATGCACACTCACAAGATTTATACATACATACGTTATTTCTATATTCCATAATACCACGTTATGATATGCATACCTCTCCTTTGTGGGCTCTTCGTCAGATGATGAACTACACAAAGAGGAAAAGAAAATATGTGAGACTTTTTCATGCTATGTAGCTGTATAACAGTATTCAGCATTATTTTGCTAAAGTGCAGTACCAGTCAAAGGTTTGGACACACTTTCTCATTTAGTTGAATGAGAAAATGAATCCAAACTTTTGACTGGTACTGTAGATTTTTTTTTTTTCTTTTAACCAGGAACAAATTAAATTATTAAAATAAACGATCATAAATTACGTCTGTTAGAATATTAAAAGAGAGAATGTAGGTACTTACTAAGGGATCACCGAATCCCACCACACAGTGCTGTTAGAAAAAGAATAATAATAAAAAGTTAAAATTAATCACAGTTGCACACAGATATGTTATTTCTATATTCCATAATACAACATGTTATAAAGATACATACATCTTTGAGGGCACTCCCTCAGATGGTGAACTGCACAGAGAAAAAAAATAATAAAAAAAGTTAAAAGTATATTTTTTGCTCAATCACATTTGCACAGAATACATACTATACACTAGTGGTCACATAACCGACCATGGCATCCCGATTTTGAAGAACCCGACACTGGAGGGGGTAAGTATACCCTAGTCCACTACCTTAACCCGCGGGGGTGGCGGCTAGGGCTATCCCTCTAGTAGGCTATGGCTAACCCAGTGCCTAACCCCCCTCCCTGGGTCCTAACCCATACCCCAATTCTCACCTTTAGGGGTGTTGGCTGCCGGTGATCCAATGCTGAGTAGTGTTGGAATTCCGGCGTCTGTCACATGACCGCCGGTATTTCCGACATCCGGCATGCTAAACACATCCCTATTTGCACATAGATATGCCTTTTCTATATTACATAATATATGTTAGAATGATATACATACCTCTCCTTGAAGGAGGAATTAGATGTACTATACATAGAGAAAAAGAATAATACGTTGAAACTATATCTTATGGTCAAGCACAGCATTTGCATATAGCAAAGTTATTTCTATATAATAACACATGTAACAATGATTTACATACCACTCCCAGGCCCTCCTAGGTGTCCTGTTTACGATAAAAAGAAAATGTGTGAGAATCTAGATCCTACTCTAGCTGCTATATATATAGTTACATAGTTGTTGAGGTTGAAAAAAGACAAATCTCCATTGAGTTCAACCTGTATTATAATTTTTTTATATATATATTAATTAAATGCTGTGTCCTTGGATATTTTTTTCCTCTAGGAATTTATCTAATCCATTTTTAAACTTATTGATTGAGTCCACCATTACTACCTTCTCTGGCAGATAATTCCAAATCCTTACTGTTCTTACTGTGAAGAACCCTTTCCTCCGTTGTGTATGGAATTTATTTTTCTTCTAACCACAGGGGATGTCCTTATGTCCTATGCAGTGGTTTTTTGATAACCAAATCGTTTGATAAATCCTTGTATTGTCTCTTAATGTATTTAAAAATATTAATCATGTCTCCTCTCAGTTGCCTCTTTTCCAGTGTAAACAAATCTAACCTTTTAAGTCTTTCCTCATAATCAGTGCCTCTAACCCCTTAATCAGTTTAGTGGCTCGTCTCTGAACCTTTTCGAGTTCCAATATATCTTTTTTTTTATAGTGAGGTGCCCAGAACTGTATACAGTATTCCAGGTGCGGCCGTACCAATGATTTATACAGTGGCAGGATTACACTCTCATCCCTTGTCTCCATTCCCTATTTTGTGCATGCTAACACCTTGCTTTTGTTGCTGCATTTTGACATTGCATACTGCTACCAAGTTTATTGTCGAAGAGCACTCCCAAATATTTTTCAACTACTGTTATCCCTACATTTTCCCCATTTAGTTTATAGGCTGCCTGAATGTTCTTAGTCCCAAAGTGCATAACTTTACATTTGTCTGGATTGAACCTCATTCTCCATTTATCTGCCCAGACCTCAAGTCTAGATAAGTCATTCTGTAGGGACTCAACATCCTTGTATGAATGAATTACTCTGAATATCTTAGTATCATCTGCGAAAATTGACACTGCACTTTCCAGTCCCTCTCCTAGGTCATTAATGAATATGTTAAAAAACAATGGTCCAAGTACTGAACCATGCGGTATTTGATTGAGCATGGAAGCCCATTTAGAGTACATCCAATTAATCCCCACTCGCTGTTCCCTACTGAACAGCCAATTATTCACCCAAGTACAAATAGTGTCACCTACTACAAGCTCCCTTAATTTGAGAATTAGTCTCTTATGTGGAACTTTGTCAAAGGCCTTAGCGAAGTTCAAAAAGATCACATCCACTGCTTGACCCTGATCAATAGTATCGCTCACTTTCTCGTAGAAGCTTATTAAGTTAGTTTGACAGGATCTGTCCTTCACAGAACTATGCTTATTCCTAGTAATAACCTTGGAGGTATCCAAGTACTCAAGTATGCTGTCCCTTATTATACCTTCTAGTAATTTCCCCACTATAGATGTCAAATTTACCGGTCTATAGTTATCGGGGTGAGTTTTAATACCCTTTTGAAATATTGGGACTACCTCTGCTATACGCCAGTCCTATGGTATCGTTCCTGATATAATTGACTCTCTGAAAATCAAATATAGGGTTCTCGATATCTCTACATTAAGTTCCATTAGAACCCTGCGGTGGAGTCCATCCGGCCCAGGAGATTTTTTTATCTTAATTTTACTTAGTCTGTGCCGGACTACTTCCTCGTTTAACCAAATACCTAGCATCGGGTCATTATTGTAGCTTATGTTATGCTCTACTCGTGTAAACCTGTCCTCACTCGTGATTACTGATTAAAAGAATTTATTAAATCCGCTTTTTCCCTATCATCATTAATCAAGACATCCAATTCGCCCTTTAAAGGCCCAATAGTCTCACTTTTTTAACCTTTTACCATTTATGTACTTGAAGAACTTTTTGGGGTTTGTTATACTCTCCTTTGCAATTTGTTTTTAATTTTCTATTTTAACTGCCTTGATTTATTTTTTGCATTTTTTGTTACATTCTTTGTAGAACTGGAATGATTCCACCGTTCCGTCAGACTTAAATGCTTTGAAAGCACTCCTTTTTTATCCATTTGTTCCTTGACCCTCTTATTAAGCCACATCGGTTTGAATTTTCTACTCCTGTTTTTGTGGACTTTGGGAATATACAAATGAGTGTACTTATTGAGCGTAGTTTTAAAAACATCCCACATTTTAACAGTATTCTTACCATGCAATACAATTTCCCAATTGATGTTCCTCATTGCTTGTTTCAGAAATATGAAATTAGCTTTCTTAAAGTTAAAAGTATTAGTTAGACCCTTATATTGTTGTTTTTGGAAGTTGATATCAAATGTGATCATATTGTGATCGCTATTTCCTAGGGTCTCCCCTACTTTAGTATTATATAGATGTATAACAGTATATTGCATTACTTTCTGGTACTTTGTGATGTACATTTTTTTAACAAGGGAATGATTAAAATTTTTAAATCTAGTCATAAGTGACATCTGTTAGAAATCTGAAAAAAAGAATGTAGGTACTTACTCAGGAGGCAGATCAGAGCTGTTAGAAAAAGAAAAAGAATAAAGTTTATACTATATCACAATCCAAAAATATACTGGTAGGTTAATTGGCTCCCAACAAAATTAACCCTAGTGAATGTGTCTATGTGTACCAGTGATAGGGAATCTAGACTGTAAGTTTCACTGGGGCAGGGACTGACCTGAATGGGCAAATATTCTCTGTAAAGCGCTGAGGAATATGCGCTATATAAATAACTGCTAATAATCTGATGCTCAATGACGACATTTACACAGATACATTATTTCTATATTCCATAATACCCCATTATGATAAACATACCTCTCCTCAGCGGGTTCTTCCTCCGATGATGAACTACACAAAGAGGAAAAGAAAATATGTGAGACACTATTTCATGCTATGTAGCTGTATAACAGTATTCAGCATTATTTTATTAAAGTAGATCTTTTTTTTAACAAGGATCAACTTAAATTATTACAATACAGATGGAGAAATCTTTATCTTGGCCTTTTAATAGGATTAATTGAGCCAGGAAGGTGGACTTAATCCCCTGCTGTAATGACTTAATTCCTTTATATATTGTTCTCTCTGTATTGTATTGCAGCTGAGAACAGTAGATGAAGGGTGTATGCTAATAATCCATGGTGTGCCTAGGAGTAGTAGAGAAGCCAAGATGATTGTGGCTTCATCTGTATTCAATCATAAATGACGTCTGTTAGAATAATAAAAGAACGCAGGTACTTACTAAGGGATCACCGAATCCCACCACACAGAGCTGTTAGAAAAATAATAATTAAAAAAGTTTACATTAATCACAACAGTTGCACATAGATATATTTCTACATTCCATAATAAAACATGTTATAAAGCTAATACGTACATCTTCGTTGAGGGCACTCCCTCAGATGGTGAACTGCACAGAGAAAAAAAAAGTTAAAACTATATCTTGTTCAATCACAACATTTGCACAGAATACATACTATATACCAGCAGTCACATGACGACCATGGCATCCCGACTTTGAAGAACCCCGTCCTCTACCCTAACCCTTGAAGGTGGCGGCTCGGGCTATCCTTCTGGGAGCATAGGCTATGGCTAACCCAGTGCCTATCCCCCCTCCCCGGGCCCTAACCCATATCCCAATTCTCACCTTCGGGGTGTCTGCTGTCAGTGATCTGACACCAGTCTCCAGAGAAGTGTCAGAATTCCGGTGTCTGTCACATGACCGCCGGCATTCCCGACATCCAGCATGCTAAACGCATCCCCATTAGCACATAGATATGCTTTTTCTATATTACATAATATATGTTAGAAATATATACATACCTCTCCTTGAAGGAGGAATCAGATGTACTATACATAGAGAAAAAGAATAATACGTTTAAACTATATCTGATGCTCAAGCATAAAGTTTGCATCTAGGTAAGTTATTTCTATATAATAATACATGTTAAAATATTATACATACCTCTCCCAGGCTCTCCTAGGTGTCCTATTAACGAGGAAAAGAAAATGTGTGAGAATCTAGATCCTACTCTAGCTGCTATATAGATGTATAACAGTATACAGCATTACTTTCTGGTACTTTTTTTTTAACAAGGAAATTATTAAATTATTAAAATTTGAGATGAGCCGGTTTGGGTTTTACTTGGATTTACTTGGTTCTCAAAACGGCATCTTATTGGCTCACGGATGTCTCGTGATTTGGATAGCCAATAAGATGCTGTTTTGAGAACCGAGAAAATCAAAGTAAAACCCGAACCCGCTCATCTCTAATTAAAATCTACAGTCATAAGTGACATCTGTTAGAAATCTAAAAAAAGAATGCATGTACTTACTCAGGAGGCAGATCAGAGCTGTTAAAAAAAGAAGAAGAAAGTTAAGGCTATGCATGATGCTCAGTCACAACATTTAGATTCATTATTTTTATATTCCATAATACGACGTTATGATATACATACCTCTCCTCTCTGAGATCTTCCTCCGATGATGAACTACACAAAGAGAAAAGAAAATATGTGAGACTCTATTTCATGCTATATAGCTGTATAACAGTATTCAGCATTATTTTGTTAAAGTAGATCTTTTTTTAACAAGGAACAAATTAAATTATTAAAATATACTATTATAAATGACGTCTTTTAGAATATTAAAAGAGAGAATGTAGGTACTTACTAAGGGAACACCGAATCCCACCACACAATGCTGTCAGAAAAAGAATAATAATAATAATAATAATAAAAAGTTTAAGTTAATCACAACAGTTGCACATAAATATGTTATTTTTATATTCCGTAATACAACATGTTATAAACATACATACATCTTATTTGAGGGCACTCCCTCAGATGGTGATCTGCACAGAGAAACAATAAAAAAAAGTTAAAACTATATATTTTGCTCAATCACATTTGCACAGAATACATACTATAGACCAGTGGTCACATCACCGACCATGACATCTCGACTTTGAAGAACCTGACATCTTTACCCAACATTTTTACCCCCGTCCCCTACCCTAACCCTTGGGGGTGGCGGCTAGGGCTATCCCTCTGGGGGCGTAGGCTATGGCTAACCCTTCCAGTGCCTAACCCCTCTCCTTGGGCCCTAACTCATACCCCAATTCTCATCTTCGGGGTGTCGGATGTCGGTTATCCGACACCGGTCTCCTGAGTAGTGTCGGAATTCCGGTGTCTGTCACATGACCGCCGGCATTCCTGACATCCGGCATGCTAAATGCATCCCCCTTTGCACATAGATATGCTTTTTCTATATTACATAATATATGTTAGAAAGATATATATATACCTCTCCTTGAAGGAGGAATCAGATGTACTATACATAGAGGGAAAAAAAAATAAAAAAAAGTTTAAGTTAATCACAACAGTTGCTCATAAATGTCATTTTTATATTCCATAATACAACATGTTATAAAGATACATACATCTTTGAGGGCACTCCCTCAGATGGTGAACTGCAAAGAGAATCAATAAATAAAAAAAAGTTAAAACTATATATTTTGCTCAATCACATTTGCAACTAATACATACTATATACCAGTGGTCACATCACCGACCATGGCATTCCGACTTTGAAGAACCCGACATCTTTACACAACATTTTTACCCCTGTCCCCTACCCTAACCCTTGGGGGTGGCAGCTAGGACTATCCCTCTGGGGGCGTAGGCTCTGGCTAACCCTCCCAGTGCCTAACCCCCCTCCCCGGGCCCTAACCCATATCCCAATTTTCATCTTCGGGGTGTCAGCTGTCGGTGATCCGACGCCGGTCTCCTGAGTAGTGTCGGAATTCCGGCGTCTGTCACATGACCACCGGCATTCCTGACATCCGGCATGCTAAACGCATCCCCATTTGCACATAGGTATGCTTTTTCTATATTACATAATATATGTTAGAAATATATACATACCTCTCCTTGAAGGAGGAATCGGATGTACTATACATAGAGAAAAAGAATAATAATAATTAAAAAAGTTTAAGTTAATCACAACAGTTGCACATTTTTATATTCCATAATACAACATGTTATAAAGATACATACATCTTTGAGGGCACTCCCTCAGAAGGTGAACTGCACAGAGAAACAATAAATAAAAAAAAGTTAAAACTATATATTTTGCTCAATCACATTTGCACAGAATACATACTATATACCAGTGGTCACATCACCGGCCATGGCATTCTGACTTTAAAGAAACCTACATCTTTACACAACATTTTTACCCCCGTCCCCTACACTAACCCTTGGGGGTGGCGGCTAGGGCTACCCCTCTGGGGGTGTAGGCTATGGCTAATCCAGTGCCTAACCCCTCTCCTTGGGCCCTAAACTATACCCCATTTCTCATCTTCGGGGTGTTGGCTGACGGTTATCCGACACCGGTCTCCTGAGTAGTGTCGGAATTCCGGCATCTGTCACATGACCGCCGGCATTCCTGACATCCGGCATGCTAATCCCCCTTTGCACATAGATATGCTTTTTCTATATTACATAATATATGTTAGAAAGTTATACATACCTCTCCTTGAAGGAGGAATCAGATGTACTATACATAGAGAAAAAGAATAATAATAATTTTAAACTACATCTGATGCTCACGCACAACGTTTACGCATAGGCAAGTTATTTCTATATAATAATACATGTTATAATGATATACATACCTCTCCCAGGCTGTCCTAGGTGTCCTATTAATGAGGAAAAGAAAATGTGTGAGAATCTAGATCCCACTCTAGTTGCTATATAGATGTATAAAAGTATACAGCATTACTTTCTAGTACTTTGTGATATACATTTGTTTTAACAAGGAAATTATTACATTATTAAAATCTACAATCATAAGTGACATCTGTTAGAAATATAAAGAAAAAAATGTAGGCACTTATTCAGGGTGCAGCTCAGAGCTGTTAGAAAAGAATAATAACGTTTAAATGATATCGGATGCTAAATTACAACATTTCCACTTAGATACATTATTTCTATATTCCATAATACACGTTACAGTGATATACGTACCTCTCTAGGGAGGCATTCAATGGTGTACTACACATAGAGGAAAAGAAAATGTGTGAGTATGTAAATCACAATATACCTGCTATATAACAGTATTCAGCATTACTTTGTGTTACTTTGTGATGTACGTTTTGTAAACAAGGAACTAATTAAATGATTAAAATATATGAACATACGGGACTTATCTGTTAGAAAAAGAAAGAATGTAGGTACTTACGCTAAAATGAGGGCATGGTCCTTCCACACATGGCTGTTAAAAAAATAATAATAAAAAGTTGAAACTATATCTGATGCACAATCACATTTGCTGATAGATATGTAACTAGCTTATGTTATATTCCATAATACAACTTTATAATGATATACATACCTCTCCGACCTGTAGGAGATAGATGGTGTACTGCACATAAAGGAAAAGAAAACGTATGAGAATCTAAATCAAAGGAACTGATTAAACTATTAAAATATATGATCAGAAGTGACTTATATGTTATAAAAAGAGAGAATGTAGGTACTTACTTGGTGGGGACCACTGGAAGCCTCCAGTCTGGGCTGTTAGGAACAGAATAATAAAAAAAAAGTTTAAACTATGTTCAAGCAGAACACTTGCACATAGACAAGTTATTTCTATATACTATAACACCACATATTACAGTGATATACTTACATCTCCTTCGAGGACCCGTCCTCAGATGGTGTACTACACATAGAGGAATAGAAAGTGTGAGAATGTAAATCATACTATCTGTTATATAGCTGTATTACAGTATCCAGTATTATGTTACTTAATAAAGTAGATTTTTTTTTAACAGCTTAATGATTAAAATAAGAATTTAATACCTACCGGTAATTCCTTTTCTCCTAGTCCGTAGTGAATACTGCGGTCTTGTACTTTAGTACCATGGGGTATAGATCAGGTCCACCTTAAAACCTTTAGTGTGTGCTGGCTCCTCCCCTCTATGCCCCTCCTACCAGACTCAGTCTAGGAAAACTGCCCGAGGAGACGGACATAACATGAGAGAAGAAACAATACAACAGCGGTGAGGCAACAAGCCAATACACAACCATAAACGAGAGGAAGGCGCTAACCAGAAAAGAGGATAGCAACACCAACCTAACCAGGATAGTACAGCTATCCCTACAACGTAACTGGACCGCAACGCCAGTCCAACTAAATATTTACACAGGTAAGCAGGAATGGAGCACTGTGGCGGGTGCCCAGTATCCACTATGGACTAGGAGAAAAGGAATTACGGTAGGTATTAAATTCCTAGTTTCTCTTACATCCAAGTGGATACTGGGGTCTTGTACTTTAGTACCATGGGGAAGTCTCAAAGGAGAGTGCTGAGACCCCTGTAGAACTGCCTTACCAATCTGAAGGTCATCCTTGGCCAAGGTGTTGAACCTATAGAATTTAACAAACATGTTAGCACCGGACCAAGTAGCAGCTTGGCACAACTTAAGGGCCAATACTCCCCGGGCAGCTGCCCAGGAAGATCCCACTGACCTCGTCGAGTGGGCCTGAATAGACATTGGCAAGGGCAGAGACGCCGAAGTATAGGCCTGTTAAATGGTTAACCTGAGCCAGCGAGAATAGATTGTTTTGAAGCCAGCTGACCAATCTTGGAGGCATTATAAAGGACAAACAGCAAGTCAGATTTCCTATGACGGACCGTCCGTTTGACATAAATCCTCAAAGCCTTGACCACATCCAAGGACTCAGGACTAACGGAAGCATCAGACGACACTGGAACCACGGTAGGTTGATTCACATGAAAGGCTCACACCACTTTAGGCAAAAACTGGGGACAAGTCCTAAGTTCCGCCCTGTCTTCATGAAATATCAAATAAGGGCTCTTACAGGATAAGACCCCCAATTCAGACGCACGTCTGGCAATGCTAATAACATCACTGTCTTCCAGGAGAGAGATTTTAACTCCAGCCTATGTAAGGGTTCGAACCAGCCAGATTGGAGAAAAGACAGAGCCACATTGAGATCCCACGTAACCGTGGGAGGTACAAAAAGGTGGTTGCAAATGAAGAACTACCTTTAAGAAAGTTTGAACTTCAGGCAACACGGCAAGTTGTTTCTGGAAGAAAATAGAGAAAGCAGAAATCTGAACCTTCATGTAACCTAACCGTAGGCCCATATCCACTCCTGCTTGCAGGAAAAGTAGAAAACGACCGATTCTAAATTCCACAGTCGAAACCTTAATACTTTCACACCAGGAAACATACTTTTTCCAGATACGATGATAATGTTTTGACGTCACCATCTTCCTGGCTTGGACCATGGTGGAAATAACCTGGGAGGGAAGACCTTTCCTTGCTAGAATCTCCCTCTCAACTTCCAAGCCATCAAACGTAGCTGCTGTAAGTCTGAATAGGCAAACGGACCTTGCGGAAGTAGATCGTTTTGGAGCAGCAGAGGCCAGGGATCCTCCAGAGCCATGGCTAAGAGGTCCGAGTACCACGCCTATGAAGGCCAATCTGGGACAATTAGAATTGCCAGAATGTTTTCCCTTTTTAGTCTTTTCAGAACTCTTGGGATTAGCATTAGAGTAGGGAACAGGTACACAAACTGGTACAGCGAAGGCGACGTCAGCGTGTCCACTGCTACAGCCTGTGGATCGCTTTCTGGAACAGTAATGTTACAGCTTCTTGTTGAGATGAGAAGCCATCAGGTCTACCTGTGGACAGCCCCACCGGTGAATTAAATGTTGAAACACCTGGGGATGTAGACCCCATTCTCCCAGATGGAGGTCGTGTCTGCTGAGGAAGTCAGCTTCCCAGTTGTCTACTCCTGGAATGAATATGGCTTAGTTGGCCCTTGCATTGGCCTCTGCCCAGAGGAGGATTTTTGACACTTCTCGCATCGCTGCTCTGCTTCTTGTTTCTCCTTGTCGGTCTATGTACGCCACCGCCGTGGCGTCCGATTGAACCTGGATCACTCAATCCCTCCGGAGATGGGAGCTTGTAGAAAGGTATTGTAAATTGCCCTGAGTTCCAGGACGTTTAACAGCAGAGTAGATTCCTGAACCGACCATATCCCGGAAACTGGGCCCCTTGGGTCACAGCCACCATCCCCGGAGGCTGGCATCTGTTGTCAGTAGAATCCACGAGTTGATATTGAAATTCCTGCCTTCTACAAGGTGAGGAACTTGTAGCCACTATAACAGTAACTTCCTGATGCATGTGAAGGTAAGACCCTGACCATTTGTCCAGCAGATGCAGCTGAAAAGGCCGGGCATGAAATCTGCCGTAGTGGGTTGCCTCGTAAGCAGCAACCATCTTGCCCAGCAAACGTATGCAAAGATTTGTGGACACCTTGCGAGGACGGAGCACTGAGCGAACCAAAGCCTGGATGGCCAAGGCCTTGTCCAACGGAAGAAATACCTTTTGAGATACTGTATTCAGTATCATTCCCAGGTATTGGAGACGTTGGGTCGGTTCCAGGTGAGATTTCTGGAAGTTTAGATCCACCCATGATCCGTAAGCCGGCAAGTCGTTAGATCGATTTTGTGCAGTAGATGTTCCCTGGACTTAGCCTTTATCAGGAGATCGTCCAAGTAGGGGACTATGTTGACTGTCCTGCGCAGCTGCTGCATCATCTCTGCCATGACTTTGGTGAAAGCCCTTGGAGCTGTGGACAGACCAAAAGGCAAGGCCTGAAACTGGAACTGATCATCCAAGATGCCGAACCTGAGGTAAGCCTGATGAGGGGGCCACATGGGAATGTGTAGGTAAGCATCCTTGACATCCAGGGATACTAAGAATTCCCCCTCCTCCAGACCGGACACCACTGCCCGCAGGGATTCCATCTTGAATTTCAACATCGCAGATCCGGGTTTAGAGACTTCAGGTTTAAGATGGGCCGCACCTAACCGTCCGGTTTTGGAATGACAAAAAGACTGGCGTAAAACCCCATTTTTTGTAAAGGAGGAGGTACTGGAACTACCACCCCTGTCCGCAAAAGTTTTTGAATTGCTTCTTGCAAGGTAACTTTTGCATCGGGTCAAATTGGTAAGCCCGATTTGAAAAATCTGTGAGGAGGCAGTGCTTGAAATTCCAGCCGGTATCCCTGGGAAATGAAATCCCTCACCCACGGATCCCCTGCAGGACCCTGCCCACACGTGGGCGAAGTGTTGAAGGCAAGCACCTACCTAAAAATTGCCTTGTCGCTGGGGCCAACCATCACGCGGAAGGCTTTGTGGCAGTGGATTCGGTGGTCTCGTCCAGGGAGACAGCAGGTGTAGGTTTACGGAACTTACCACAAGATCCTCTGGAAGTGGTGGAGACCCCTCAGCCCCTGCCTCTGAACCTTGCCACACTGTGTAAGGACATCTAGCAGGCGGCGCAGCCAACGGCAGATGGGTAGACTTACCTGCCATTGCATGGGAGATACATTTAAGTAGTCTCCAAGCAAAGCATCACCTGTAAAGGGAAGATTTTCTATACCCTTCTTGGAATCAGCGTCTGCTGACCACTGACGCAACCACAGAGCTCTGCACGCCGAAACAGCCATAGCAGTAGTACGACCGTTAATCTTATACAAATCTTTAATAGCCTTGCTCATAAAATTTGCAGCATCCTGTATGTGTTGCAGCAGAGTAACTACCTCATCCCAGGGCAAAGTGTCCAAACCGTCGATAACATTATCAGTTAACTTGACTACCGCTCTGGAAATCCACCCACAAACAATTGTGGGGCATTGAGCAGCGCCTGCCACCGTATAGACTGCCTTGAGCGTGGTCTCAATTTTACGGTCGGCTGGCTCTTTTAGGGATATAGCCCCTGGCACCAGCAGTACCAATTTCTTAGACAGTCTGGACACAGACGTATCGACTGACGGGGTTTTTTCCCATACCTTCTTGTCCTCATCGGCGAAGGGAAAAGTAGTTAAAAACCTTTTGAGGAAATGTAAACATTTTTATTAGGGTTTAACCATGCCTTCCTGTCCAGGGAGTTTAACTTTTTTGACACAAGAAAGGTCGCTGAGGCCTTTGGTCTAACATTAAAATACGACTCTTCATCTGGCTCTGACTCCTGATCCGGTATGTGAAGGGCCTCTCTCACAGCAAAGATGAGGGCCTCCACCCCTGGGGACAGAGAGCTGTCCTCATCCATATCATTATCTACATAAGGTTGATCAGAATCAGACTGGAGCACCTGTGGCAGTGAGCGTTTATGTGAAACCACTAGATGGGGCTGAGAAGCCTTCTTTGAATCTGCAGCCTTGGCCACCGAATCAATAGAATGTTTCAACACCTGTCTCTACCTTTTAGCTGCAGCTAATTCTGAATTAACTTTCTGGATCATGCTAGTAAAGCTGTCCAGCCAGGCAGGTGCTTGTGAACTGTTTCCTTGTGGAGACAAGGAACATTGTTTACACATGAGTGACCCCGCTGAAGATGGGGATGAATTACAGCCAGTATACATAACCATGTCCACAGACAGCCTTCACAATGCAAAACAGCGCAGCTCACTGACCAAACACCTCCACCCAGACCCTAGAGAGCCCCTGGAGCGACACTGAGGAGCGGACACCTCCACACAGACCCTAGAGAGCCCCTGGAGCGACACTGGGGAGCGGACACCAGCACACAAAGAACACAGCTGAACAAGTGAAACTAAGTGAATGACCTGATACGAGTGCAGCGGCGCTACCGCTAGCGTGCTCCCCCCTGTCTAAGACCCCTGGTACCAGTACAGAGTCCTGTAGCAGCGTGGGTCCCTGGAGGAGCAGTGTTGTATGCAGCATGATCCGCAGCAGCAGGAAATGGTGCCTTCCCACCTCAGCAGGGAAGCCCCGCCCCTGTAATGGCGCACGGTCCCTGTTATCAGATTATACTGGCTATGTCAAAATTTTATATATATATATATCACATACACACAGTACCCTCAAAGCCTTTCTGTGACAGTAAGCACTGAGGGGCATCTGCCCATAGCCAGTTCATCCGCAACGGGCACCGCAGCTCAGGGCCTGTGACTGCCGTGTGACCTGCCACCAATACTGCACCGGGGACCCGCTAACCGGGACCCTGGTGAAACACTCACCGCACCTGAATTTCAGCATATGTTAGAGGATGGCGGCTAGCTGCTAGAATGGGCACACATACTAACGATGTGTGATCAGTACCTCAGGAGCTCAGTGTCCTGTAAACTGGGATTACGAACCATTAACCCTCAGGAGGTTGGTTTGGTTCCCCCTCTAAGTCCCACGAAGCAGGTAGCCTGGCTGCCAAGCAGAGCTGCCTGAAAATAATAAACTAAATTAACTTAGAAGAAAAATCTCTGGAGCTCCAGAGAAGTGCAGCTTCCTCCAGTGGACCCGATCTATACCCCATGGTACTAAGGTACAAGACCCCAGTATCCACTAGGACGTAAGAGAAAATATACAGTCATATGAGACTTATCTGTTAGAAATAAAAAGAAAGAATGTAGGTACTTACTCATATGGCAGATCAGGGCTGTTGGAAAAAGAATAATAAAAAAAAGTTTAATCTATATCTGATTCTCAAGCACTTTTGCACATAGATAAGTTATTTCTGCATAATAATACATGTTACAGGGATATACTTACATGCCATACATTGTATCATCAGAAGACAAGCTACAAAGAGGAGAAGAAAATGTGTGAGAATGTAAATCATACAATACCTGCTGTATACAGTATTACTTTGTTACTTTGTAATGTACTTTTTTTTCTAACAAGGAGCTGATTAAATTATTAAAATATACGATCCTATGTGACTTGTCTGTTATAAATATAAAATAAGAATGTAGGTGTGACCGGACGGTCCCGTACGAAAGCCCTCACCGCTTTCGCATCCCGTCCCCAGTACACAGAATGGATGATTAGATCACACGAAACCTGGCCACATAGAGGATTCCCGCTTACCGTCCGTAACCGCCTGTTACTGACTCCACCCACTGCATAGTGGGCGGGTTTACACTGCCACTACCAAACTCCTAACCTGCCGTGGCATCTGGAACCACGGTTCTGCTCTGTATGCGTCGACACGCCGCCTTACCACACCTGTGTGGTGTTGACGAATCCCCAAACATTGCTTGCCTAAGCACAGCACGGTAGCAGGCCGAAGGCGGTACTTGGAGACGCTGGTTACACCCTGGACAGGAGGAAAACGGGGCTAGGTTTCGCCTAGTCCTGCAGGTCACAAGATGAAGCAGTCTTCTTGAGGCAGATGATGTTTAATGCCAAAATACAGCCTTCAAAAAGGCTCAGCAATACAGCAAGATGTTACAGCAGAATGAAACTGGTATAATACACTCTGAAGCTCACAGGCCTCCTCTTTTTATCTCCGTTCTACACACAGTACCACATGTTCCTGTCTCTTTCACAAATGTAAATATAACTTAAATTTCAATTGCATTCACCCTCTCACACATAGACAACATACTTATAAGTTAAACATGAATCTGCATCCTACATAATGCAGCCTAGGAAATCTTTTAATAGGGTAATTTTTTATTCAACAGCATAATAAAGATACAGACATTTCAGTGCACACTGGGAAGCACGTGTGGTATTACACAATATTCTGAGTCGCATTTGTCTCCAAAAGTATACATATACGAATAACATTCCCCGTATTGCTTTTCCCGTGCAGTTTCCCCACCATATACATATTTTTTCTGATGTCTACACAGATCATAATTCACATACTTAACGTTTTTTAGATATTTTCTCCCCTAACCTTTATTGTAATTACCCCGTCTAGTAGGCCTTATATAGCCCACAACCCCTCTACACCCAAACAAAACCCCTTAAAACGAACTCAAGCCTAGTCAAGCCAAGGTGTGTATGGCGTGGTGTGGCAGCTAGATAATTAAACAACTACGTTAAAGGAGAGATGAAGGCTCGGCCAAGCGCCCCAAGGCCCACATAGCGCAACGCAGCGAGGGCCTATGCCCTCTAAATCTGAAGGGCAAGGGAGGAGTATGTGGAATTGATCCAGGGAGACCATATCTTCTCGTATTTGGTAAGGGCATTATATTTCATATATACATATCGTTCTTTAAATAGGGTGTCGTTTACCAATCCTTTGAAAGCAGGTATCGTGGGAGGACGCGGGGCCATCCATGTCCGCGCAATACACACCTTTGCAAGAGCGCACATACTGCGGGCATACATGTTTTCCCAACTGGACCCATAGTCAGGATCTCCCACCCCCAAAATACAAAATCTCGGAGTCAACAAACCTCTCGGTATCCCCGTATGTTCCAGAATCGACCCGACCCCAGCCCAGAACACCTGCAGCAACGGGCAGTCCCATGTGAGGTGCCAGAATGTGCCTCCGGCAACCCCGCACTTGGGACAAACATCAGCGCTATCAGACCTAAATCTGGCCAGCCTGCTCGGTGTCATGTATGATCTATGCAGAATGAAAAGCTGTATCTGCTGAAACCGCAGCGATTTGGTGACCTGGCTCGGGTTGCCCAGAGCGCCCTCCCAATCTTCCCCATCTATGGGACCCAAATCACACTCCCAGCTCTCCCGAAGATTCGAGAGCGGGTCTACATGTACTGTTTGAAGAAGGTACGAGTAGGTGAAGGAGATCACCTTGACTCGACCCAGTGAGTGTAGAAATATTTTTATGGGGAAGGGGATGAGCGCCGGGGGAGAATCTCCGAACTGTGCCTGCAAGGCGTGCCTGAGCTGTAAGAATCTGTAAAAGTAAGAGTTCGGGAGTCCAAACTCCTCCTTCAATTGTTGAAATGATTTCAATGAATCATCGCTATATAACTGGGACAGTGAAACTATCGAATATGAGGCCCACACCTTCTCGCCCTCTAGAGACCCCAGTTCACTAAGCAGTGTGGAGTGCCATAGGGGGGTATCCGGGTCCATACCCTCGTACCCAAGCAGGCCCTTCAATGCTAGCCAAATCTTCATAGCCTGAAAAACAATAGGAGGTGAGAATCTAGAAGGGTTTCCCCCCACCAGGACCTGTGCCGGGGAAAGATCCGGGTAATAGCACCTAAGGAACGCCCAGCCTAGTCCCGCCCCCTCCCCTCCTCGGAGCCACATACCAATATGTGATAACTGAGCAGCATAGTAATACAATTGGAAGTGGGGCAAGGCCAAGCCGCCTTCCCTTTTTTGTCTGGTAAGGGTGGATAATTTTATTCTAGGTCTTTTATTGGCCCATATCAAGGACGTCATGACACTATTTAATTTCCTGAAGAAGGCTGGAAAGATGTATACAGGGGACTGCAAGAGAACGTACAATAGTTTAGGCAAAACTACCATTTTAATGAGGCCGACCCTGCCCGTCATTGTCAATGGAAGCTTACACCAAGCTCTCGATTTGCGCACTACTGTCTGTACAAGAGGGTCGAGGTTTAAGGGCACAAAGTCTGATGGGTCGTTAGTAACTAAGATCCCGAGGTACTTAAACTGGACTGTCCAACACAGCGGTAGGGATATTTTCGGAACCTGGGGGATAGGGCCTATAATGGGCATAATAAATGATTTGGACCAATTTATGCGGAGACCCGAATACCCACCAAAGGTCTCGATGACCCGCAACACATTGGGCATATCTGCCGCGTAGTCTCGGAGGAATAACAGCAGGTCATCCGCATAAAGGGCTATTTTGTCAGTGCAGGAACCCGTATCTATACCCCCAATGTCCGGGTGCGACCTAATCAAACAAGCCAGGGGTTCTATGGCTATGGCAAACAGGGCAGGAGAGAGGGGGCATCCCTGTCTGGTGCCCCGTGTCAAAGGGAAGGAGGAGGAAATGTAGCCGTTCACCAGGACCCTGGCGCGTGGATTCTGGTATAACAGTTTGATCCATTGTATAAAGTTTGGGCCAAAGCCCATGTTCCCCATGACTCCCCACAGGTAGGGCCACTCAACGCTGTCAAATGCCTTGGCCGCGTCCAATGAGACCACAGCCGCGTCCGAGGGGAAGTCATGAGGAGCCTGCAAAATAGTGTACAGCCTGCGCAAATTGATGGATGTGGATTTCCCAGGCATGAAGCCGGTTTGATCCGGGTGAATTAAAGATTCTATTACTAGGTTGAGCCGGACCGCAAGAATTTTCGCCAGGATCTTGGCATCGGTGGGAATAAGGGAGATTGGCCTGTAGGACTCCAATAGTTTGGGGTCCTTACCAGGTTTTGGAAGCATTATAAGAATCGCCTCGGACATTGAGGGAGGGAGGCAGCTTGCGGCAAACATATCAACATACGTGTCAAGCAGCTGGGGACCAAAAAACCCAATGTATTGTTTATATAGTTCCGTGGGAATACCGTCACTACCCGGGGATTTACCACTGGGGGACACTTCCACCGCCGATATCACCTCCTCCAGGGTCAGAGGCGCGTCCAAGGCGTCCCTAGCCTCAGGGGAGAGTTTAGAAAGTGGTATATTTGTCAGGTACAAGTCTAAGTCCTCCATGGAGCATGTCAGTCGACTATCATATACCTCCCTAAAGTAACGGAGGAACATTTGTGCGATGTCAGGGGTGTTATTTACCGTGGAGTCGTCGGGGCCAAGCAGCTGAGTTATCGTGGTCCCGGGTCGGTCATAATGCACTAAGTGGGCCAGCAAACTACCTGGTCTGTCCGCCTGCATATAGATATTAGTGGCCCTAAACAAGAGGGAGCGTGCATTTTTGTCTGAAAGGTGAGCCAGCCATGCCTCCTGAGCCATCAGCCAGCGGGCCTTCAGCGCAGGGGTACCCTCAGTCAGGTATCGTGTCTCCAGGTCCCTACACTCAGTCTCAAGCTGTCTTTCCGTCGCCCTGCGGGCCACCTTGCAGGCAGCAATTTTGCCAATCAATGTACCGCGCAGATACGCTTTGAATGCATCCCAAACGACCGGGGCCGGGGCCGTGCCCGTGTTATCCGCGAAAAATCCCTCCCATGTGGGCGCTAAATCCGGGCAATCGCCCAGCTGGGCCAGCCAAGACGAATGCAACCGCCAATATGACTGTCCCCTCTGACAGCCCCCATCCAATGTCAGCACCAGGGGTGAATGATCGGACACCCCCCGTGCCTCGTAACGGACATCCGTCACGCCAGGCAGAAGCTCAGGCGAGACCAGGGCCAGGTCAATTCTGGAAAAGGAGCCATGTGTACCCGAATAACAGGAGTATTGCCGGAGGGTAGGATTCCGAATCCTCCAGGCGTCTACCCACTGCATACTATCTAGAAAATCTGCGAATTTAGATCTAGATGAAATCAAGCCGCCCCCCGCCCCCTGATCCCGAGGAGCCCTCCACTTGTCTAAAGGGGCATCCAACACAGCATTGAAGTCCCCCAGGCAGATGACAGGGGTGTGGGGGGAGGAGGCAACAAATGAGGCGGCCTTTTGCAGGACATCATATGAAAACGGGGGGGGGGGAACATTCACAGACAATAGGAAAAAATTACGTGAAAACAGTTTACATTCTAGGAACACGTATCTACCATGTGGATCTGTATTTACCCTGATCATCTCAAACTGTACAGTCCTCTTTATCATTACCGACACCCCTCGGGAATAGGAGGAGTGCGAGGAATGATACGCCCACCCCACCCAAGGCCTGCGGAGCGACAATAGCCTGTTCCCCTCCAAGTGGGTTTCACTTAGACAAATGATGTCCGGGCCATATTTCTTGATCATTTTAAATACTAAGGATCGCTTAACTTTGTTGTTGATGCCCCGGACATTCCAATTAGAGATGAGCGCCTGAAATTTTTCGGGTTTTGTGTTTTGGTTTTGGGTTCGGTTCCGCGGCCGTGTTTTGGGTTCGAACGCGTTTTGGCAAAACCTCACCGAATTTTTTTTGTCGGATTCGGGTGTGTTTTGGATTCGGGTGTTTTTTTCAAAAAACACTAAAAAACAGCTTAAATCATAGAATTTGGGGGTCATTTTGATCCCAAAGTATTATTAACCTCAAAAACCATAATTTACACTCATTTTCAGTCTATTCTGAATACCTCACACCTCACAATATTATTTTTAGTCCTAAAATTTGCACCGAGGTCGCTGTGTGAGTAAGATAAGCGACCCCAGTGGCCGACACAAACACCGGGCCCATCTAGGAGTGGCACTGCAGTGTCACGCAGGATGTCCCTTCCAAAAAACCCTCCCCAAACAGCACATGACGCAAAGAAAAAAAGAGGCGCAATGAGGTAGCTGTGTGAGTAAGATTAGCGACCCTAGTGGCCGACACAAACACCGGGCCCATCTAGGAGTGGCACTGCAGTGTCACGCAGGATGGCCCTTCCAAAAAACCCTCCCCAAACAGCACATGACGCAAAGAAAAAAAGAGGCGCAATGAGGTAGCTGTGTGAGTAAGATTAGCGACCCTAGTGGCCGACACAAACACCGGGCCCATCTAGGAGTGGCACTGCAGTGTCACGCAGGATGTCCCTTCCAAAAAACCCTCCCCAAACAGCACATGACGCAAAGAAAAAAAGAGGCGCAATGAGGTAGCTGTGTGAGTAAGATTAGCGACCCTAGTGGCCGACACAAACACCGGGCCCATCTAGGAGTGGCACTGCAGTGTCACGCAGGATGTCCCTTCCAAAAAACCCTCCCCAAACAGCACATGACGCAAAGAAAAAAAGAGGCGCAATGAGGTAGCTGACTGTGTGAGTAAGATTAGCGACCCTAGTGGCCGACACAAACACCGGGCCCATTTAGGAGTGGCACTGCAGTGTCACGCAGGATGTCCCTTCCAAAAAACCCTCCCCAATCAGCACATGATGCAAAGAAAAAGAAAAGAAAAAAGAGGTGCAAGATGGAATTGTCCTTGGGCCCTCCCACCCACCCTTATGTTGTATAAACAAAACAGGACATGCACACTTTAACCAACCCATCATTTCAGTGACAGGGTCTGCCACACGACTGTGACTGATATGACGGGTTGGTTTGGACCCCCCCCAAAAAAGAAGCAATTAATCTCTCCTTGCACAAACTGGCTCTACAGAGGCAAGATGTCCACCTCATCATCACCCTCCGATATATCACCGTGTACATCCCCCTCCTCACAGATTATCAATTCGTCCCCACTGGAATCCACCATCTCAGCTCCCTGTGTACTTTGTGGAGGCAATTGCTGCTGGTCAATGTCTCCGCGGAGGAATTGATTATAATTAATTTTAATGAACATCATCTTCTCCACATTTTCTGGATGTAACCTCGTACGCCGATTGCTGACAAGGTGAGCGGCGGCACTAAACACTCTTTCGGAGTACACACTTGTGGGAGGGCAACTTAGGTAGAATAAAGCCAGTTTGTGCAAGGGCCTCCAAATTGCCTCTTTTTCCTGCCAGTATAAGTACGGACTGTGTGACGTGCCTACTTGGATGCGGTCACTCATATAATCCTCCACCATTCTATCAATGTTGAGAGAATCATATGCAGTGACAGTAGACGACATGTCCGTAATCGTTGTCAGGTCCTTCAGTCCGGACCAGATGTCAGCATCAGCAGTCGCTCCAGACTGCCCTGCATCACCGCCAGCGGGTGGGCTCGGAATTCTGAGCCTTTTCCTCGCACCCCCAGTTGCGGGAGAATGTGAAGGAGGAGATGTTGACAGGTCGCGTTCCGCTTGACTTGACAATTTTGTCACCAGCAGGTCTTTCAACCCCAGCAGACTTGTGTCTGCCGGAAAGAGAGATCCAAGGTAGGCTTTAAATCTAGGATCGAGCACGGTGGCCAAAATGTAGTGCTCTGATTTCAACAGATTGACCACCCGTGAATCCTTGTTAAGCGAATTAAGGGCTCCATCCACAAGTCCCACATGCCTAGCGGAATCGCTCCGTGTTAGCTCCTCCTTCAATGTCTCCAGCTTCTTCTGCAAAAGCCTGATGAGGGGAATGACCTGACTCAGGCTGGCAGTGTCTGAACTGACTTCACGTGTGGCAAGTTCAAAGGGCATCAGAACCTTGCACAACGTTGAAATCATTCTCCACTGCGCTTGAGACAGGTGCATTCCACCTACTATATCGTGCTCAATTGTATAGGCTTGAATGGCCTTTTGCTGCTCCTCCAACCTCTGAAGCATATAGAGGGTTGAATTCCACCTCGTTACCACTTCTTGCTTCAGATGATGGCAGGGCAGGTTCAGTAGTTTTTGGTGGTGCTCCAGTCTTCTGTACGTGGTGCCTGTACGCCGAAAGTGTCCCGCAATTCTTCTGGCCACCGACAGCATCTCTTGCACGCCCCTGTCGTTTTTTTAAAAATTCTGCACCACCAAATTCAAGGTATGTGCAAAACATGGGACGTGCTGGAATTTGCCCATATTTAATGCACACACAATATTGCTGGCGTTGTCCGATGCCACAAATCCACAGGAGAGTCCAATTGGGGTAAGCCATTCCGCGATGATCTTCCTCAGTTGCCGTAAGAGGTTTTCAGCTGTGTGCGTATTCTGGAAAGCGGTGATACAAAGCGTAGCCTGCCTAGGAAAGAGTTGGCGTTTGCGAGATGCTGCTACTGGTGCCGCCGCTGCTGTTCTTGCGGCGGGAGTCCATACATCTACCCAGTGGGCTGTCACAGTCATATAGTCCTGACCCTGCCCTGCTCCACTTGTCCACATGTCAGTGGTTAAGTGGACATTGGGTACAACTGCATTTTTTAGGACACTGGTGAGTCTTTTTCTGACGTCCGTGTACATTCTCGGTATCGCCTGCCTAGAGAAGTGGAACCTAGATGGTATTTGGTAACGGGGGCACACTGCCTCAATAAATTGTCTAGTTCCCTGTGAACTAACGGCGGATACCGGACGCACGTCTAACACCAACATAGTTGTCAAGGCCTCAGTTATCCGCTTTGCAGCAGGATGACTGCTGTGATATTTCATCTTCCTCGCAAAGGACTGTTGAACAGTCAATTGCTTACTGGAAGTAGTACAAGTGGGCTTACGACTTCCCCTCTGGGATGACCATCGACTCCCAGCAGCAACAACAGCAGCGCCAGCAGCAGTAGGCGTTACACGCAAGGATGCATCGGAGGAATCCCAGGCAGGAGAGGAATCGTCAGAATTGCCAGTGACATGGCCTGCAGTACTATTGGCATTCCTGGGGAAGGAGGAAATTGACACTGAGGGAGTTGGTGGGGTGGTTTGCGTGAGCTTGGTTACAAGAGGAAGGGATTTACTGGTCAGTGGACTGCTTCCGCTGTCACCCAAAGTTTTTGAACTTGTCACTGACTTATTATGAATGCGCTGCAGGTGACGTATAAGGGAGGATGTTCCGAGGTGGTTAACGTCCTTACCCCTACTTATTACAGCTTGACAAAGGGAACACACGGCTTGACACCTGTTGTCCGCATTTCTGGTGAAATACCTCCACACCGAAGAGCTGATTTTTTTGGTATTTTCACCTGGCATGTCAACGGCCATATTCCTCCCACGGACAACAGGTGTCTCCCCGGGTGCCTGACTTAAACAAACCACCTCACCATCAGAATCCTCCTGGTCAATTTCCTCCCCAGCGCCAGGAACACCCATATCCTCCTCATCCTGGTGTACTTCAACACTGACATCTTCAATCTGACTATCAGGAACTGGACTGCGGGTGCTCCTTCCAGCACTTGCAGGGGGCGTGCAAATGGTGGAAGGCGCATGCTCTTCACGTCCAGTGTTGGGAAGGTCAGGCATCGCAACCGACACAATTGGACTCTCCTTGTGGATTTGGGATTTCGAAGAATGCACAGTTCTTTGCTGTGCTGCTTTTGCCAGCTTGAGTCTTTTCATTTTTCTAGCGAGAGGCTGAGTGCTTCCATCCTCATGTGAAGCTGAACCACTAGCCATGAACATAGGCCAGGGCCTCAGCCGTTCCTTGCCACTCCGTGTCGTAAATGGCATATTGGCAAGTTTACGCTTCTCCTCCGACAATTTTATTTTAGGTTTTGGAGTCCTTTTTTTTCTGATATTTGGTGTTTTGGATTTGACATGCTCTGTACTATGACATTGGGCATCGGCCTTGGCAGACGACGTTGCTGGCATTTCATCGTCTCGGCCATGACTAGTGGCAGCAGCTTCAGCACGAGGTGGAAGTGGATCTTGATCTTTCCCTAATTTTGGAACCTCAACATTTTTGTTCTCCATATTTTAATAGGCACAACTAAAAGGCACCTCAGGTAAACAATGGAGATGGATACTAGTATACAATTATGGACTGCCTGCCGAGTGCAGACACAGAGGTAGCCACAGCCGTGAACTACCGTACTGTACTGTGTCTGCTGCTAATATAGACTGGTTGATAAAGAGATGTCTATGTAACTATGTATGTATAAAGAAGAAAGAAAAAAAAACCACGGTTAGGTGGTATACAATTATGGACGGACTGCCTGCCGAGTGCAGACACAGAGGTAGCCACAGCCGTGAACTACCGTACTGTACTGTGTCTGCTGCTAATAATATAGACTGGTTGATAAAGAGATGTCGTAGTAGTATGTATGTATAAAGAAGAAAGAAAAAAAAACCACGGTTAGGTGGTATACAATTATGGATGGACTGCCTGCCGAGTGCAGACACAGAGGTAGCCACAGCCGTGAACTACCGTACTGTACTGTGTCTGCTGCTAATATAGACTGGTTGATAAAGAGATGTCTATGTTACTATGTATGTATAAAGAAGAAAGAAAAAAAAACCACGGTTAGGTGGTATACAATTATGGACGGACTGCCTGCCGAGTGCAGACACAGAGGTAGCCACAGCCGTGAACTACCGTACTGTACTGTGTCTGCTGCTAATATAGACTGGTTGATAAAGAGATGTCTATGTAACTATGTATGTATAAAGAAGAAAGAAAAAAAAAACCACGGTTAGGTGGTATACAATTATGGACGGACTGCCTGCTGAGTGCAGACACAGAGGTAGCCACAGCCGTGAACTACCGTACTGTACTGTGTCTGCTGCTAATATAGACTGGTTGATAAAGAGATGTCTATGTAACTATGTATGTATAAAGAAGAAAGAAAAAAAAAACCACGGTTAGGTGGTATACAATTATGGACGGACTGCCTGCCGAGTGCAGACACAGAGGTAGCCACAGCCGTGAACTACCGTACTGTACTGTGTCTGCTGCTAATATAGACTGGTTGATAAAGAGATGTCTATGTAACTATGTATGTATAAAGAAGAAAGGAAAAAAAAACCACGGTTAGGTGGTATACAATTATGGACGGACTGCCTGCCGAGTGCAGACACAGAGGTAGCCACAGCCGTGAACTACCGTACTGTACTGTGTCTGCTGCTAATATAGACTGGTTGATAAAGAGATGTCTATGTAACTATGTATGTATAAAGAAGAAAGAAAAAAAAACCACGGTTAGGTGGTATACAATTATGGACGGACTGCCTGCCGAGTGCAGACACAGAGGTAGCCACAGCCGTGAACTACCGTACTGTACTGTGTCTGCTGCTAATATAGACTGGTTGATAAAGAGATGTCTATGTAACTATGTATGTATAAAGAAGAAAGAAAAAAAAACCACGGTTAGGTGGTATACAATTATGGACGGACTGCCTGCGGAGTGCAGACACAGAGGTAGCCACAGCCGTGAACTACCGTACTGTACTGTGTCTGCTGCTAATATAGACTGGTTGATAAAGAGATGTCTATGTAACTATGTATGTATAAAGAAGAAAGAAAAAAAAACCACGGTTAGGTGGTATACAATTATGGACGGACTGCCTGCCGAGTGCAGACACAGAGGTAGCCACAGCCGTGAACTACCGTACTGTACTGTGTCTGCTGCTAATATAGACTGGTTGATAAAGAGATGTCGTAGTAGTATGTATGTATAAAGAAGAAAAAAAAACCACGGTTAGGTGGTATACAATTATGGACGGACTGCCTGCCGAGTGCAAACACAGAGGTAGCCACAGCCGTGAACTACCGTACTGTGTCTGCTGCGACTGGATGATAAATGATATAAAAAATATATATATATCACTACTGCAGCCGGACAGGTATATATTATATATTATATAATGACAGACCTGCTGGACACTGTCTGTCAGCAGAATGAGTTTTATTTTTATAGAATAAAAAAAAAAACAACACACAAGTGAAGTCACACGACGAGTGTTTAACTTTTTCAGGCAATCACAATATAAGTATACTACTAACTATACTGGTGGTCAGTGTGGTCAGGTCACTGGTCAGTCACACTGGCAGTGGCACTCCTGCAGCAAAAGTGTGCACTGTTTAATTTTAATATAATATTATGTACTCCTGGCTCCTGCTATAACCTATAACTGGCACTGCAGTGCTCCCCAGTCTCCCCCACAATTATAAGCTGTGTGAGCTGAGCAGTCAGACAGATATATAATATATATAGATGATGCAGCACACTGGGCTGAGCCTGAGCAGTGCACACAGATATGGTATGTGACTGAGTCACTGTGTGTATCGCTTTTTTCAGGCAGAGAACGGATATATTAAATAAACTGCACTGTCTGGTGGTCACTCACTATATAATATTATGTACTCCTGGCTCCTGCTATAACCTATAACTGGCACTGCAGTGCTCCCCAGTCTCCCCCACAATTATAAGCTGTGTGAGCTGAGCAGTCAGACAGATATATAATATATATAGATGATGCAGCACACTGGGCTGAGCCTGAGCAGTGCACACAGATATGGTATGTGACTGAGTCACTGTGTGTATCGCTTTTTTCAGGCAGAGAACGGATATATTAAATAAACTGCACTGTCTGGTGGTCACTCACTAGTAAACTCTCTGCACTCTCTACACTTCTACAGTACTCCTCCTAGTCCTAAGCTCCAGTAAATCTCTCTCTCTTATAATCTAAATGGAGAGGACGCCAGCCACGTCCTCTCACTATCAATCTCAATGCACGTGTGAAAATGGCGGCGACGCGCGGCTCCTTATATAGAATCCGAGTCTCGCGAGAATCCGACAGCGTCATGATGACGTTCGGGCGCGCTCGGGTTAACCGAGCAAGGCGGGAGGATCCGAGTCTGCTCGGACCCGTGAAAAAAACCATGAAGTTCGGGCGGGTTCGGATTCAGAGAAACCGAACCCGCTCATCTCTACATTCCATGCCAAGATTTTTAAGGAGGGCATGTCGGCCAAGATATCAACAGGGGCACAGCACTCCTAGCAACCGCCCGTCCATCCGGCGCTCCGCTCACATAATCATGTCGTCCGCAGGCCCCGGACCCCGAGCCGAACCCCAGAGAACAGTGCAATCCCACCACACCCTCTGAATAACAAGTATATAGGCTTCGTAAGTTCAAAACATATAACAAAAAAACTGCTGAGAGGCCAACAGTGGCCCCCAAACATCCCCCCACCCCGTATACCTCCCCAAACTGTGGCATACCCATATCCCTAACCAAACTTTAGCCCTGGAGATCCCAAAGCCTACGGCAACACTGTACCAGGCTTAGAGATCAAAACAACCCCAATACAAAAACCTTTATGCGTTTATACGTTTGTATCACTTCTCAGCAGAGTCCAGAACCACTAAACGAGAGGAAGCTCCCTGGACTTATACTTGCGGAATGTAGGCCCATAGAGGAGGGCGACCCGATGTCAGTCTGGAGCCAGCTGGCGGACCCCAGGAGCATATCTGTCCAACCAGGAAGCCGCTTCCCTGGGCGAGCTGAAGAACTTGGTCTCCCCGTCCGCCACCACACGCAGCCTGGAGGGGAACAGCATCGAGTAGGGTAGGTTCAGGTCGCGAAGACGTCGCTTAATGGGAAGAAACTGGGCCCGGTCTTTCTGAACGTCCGCTGCAAAGTCCGGAAATGCCGACACCCGGATTCCGTTCCGGATCAAGGGGCCCTTCACGCGTCCCAGGCGCAGGACAGAGTCCCGATCTTTGTAGTGCAGGAATTTTGCTATAAAAGTTCGTGGCGGGGCGCCTTGGGGTAAAGGCCGGAAGGGCACCCGGTGAGCCCGCTCCACTGCAAACTGGGAGGTGAAGGATTCAGCGCCATATACCTCTTTTAGCCATGACTCCAGGAAATCTTCGGGGTGTGCCCCCTCCTCCTTTTCGGGAAGGCCCACAAATCTCACGTTATTTCTGCAGAGTCTGCCCTCCATGTCCAGGAGTTTGGTTTGCATCGTTGTGACTTGTTGTGTAACTGCAGACACCGATCGTTGTAAAGGGCCGCTGAGGTCCTCCAAGTTGGAGACCCTTGTCTCGGTTTCGCCCACCCTCTCTCGTACTCGCTGGACATCCTGTCGCAGCAGTGATAAATCACACTGCACCTTCTCCATTTTGTCCGACAGACGTTGTTCACTGGCCGCAATGGCCTCCAAGACCTGCTGGATGGAAGGAGCAGATGGCTGTGCATTCGCCCCTGAGTCGGCCCCGGCCGAGGGATCCATTCTGGCAGGGGGGGAGGGCTTGGGGGATGACTGCGTCGACTGGGTTGCCGGCTGTCGAGCAAACTTCTCCAATTTAGCCGCGGCCGCACTCTGGCCGCCCCTCACCATCGTATCAAGGCCCAGCAGTACTCAGAGTCCCGGTATTCAGTGTCAAGAAGTATAGCAGTGGGTGGTGAATGCAGTATCAGCAGCACGCCAGGCACTGGGATAGCCAGCTGTTATATTGAAAGGAGAAGGGGGGACCAGGTGAGTCCAGTGCCAGATATATATATCCAGAGTATGGTGGTGCAAAGGCAAAAGGCAGGGCAGCTGGGACCAGTCCAAATCCTCCAGCCCAGTGTATCTTCACACACACTGCACCAGGGCCGGTGCTAGGGTGTTCGGCGCTCCCCTGCAAACTATAAATTTGCGCCCTCCCATATTCCTTTGGCGCGCGCCGGGAAAAGGGGTGTGGTCTCACAAGTAAGGGGCATGGCCACACAGTAGTACCCCCATTTAAAATTACGCCACAATGTAGCACAATCTTATTAATCTTATACGTAATGCCCCACCCGTAGTAGTAGCGTCCTTATACGTAATGCCCCACCCGTAGTAGTAGCGTCCATATACGTAATGCCCCCCCAATAGTAGTAGTGTCCTTATACATAATGCCCCCCAATAGTAGTAGCATCCTTATACATAATGCCCCCCCAGTAGTAGTAGCATCCTTATACATAATACCCCCCAGTAGTAGTATCGTCCTTTTACATAATGCCCCCAGCCCCAGCAGTAGTAGCGTCCTTACACGTAATGGCCCCCCCAGTAGTAGCGTTGTTAGACGTAATGCCCCCCCGTAGTAATAGCGTCCTTATACGTAATGCCCCCCCCCCCAGTAGTAGTAGCGTCCTTATACGTAGTGCACCCCAGTAGTAGTTTCGCCCTTATACGTAATGCCCCCCCAGTAGTAGTAGTAGCGTCCTTATACGTAGTGCACCCCTGTAATAGCGTCCTTATACGTAATGCCCCCCCAGTAGTAGTATCGTCCTTATACATAATGCCCCCCCAATAGTAGTAGCGTCCTTATACGTAGTGCACCCCTGTAATAGCGTCCTTATACGTAATGCCCCCCCCCCAGTAGCGGTAGCGTCTTTATACGTAGTGCACCCCTGTAATAGCGTCCTTATACGTAATGCCCCCACAGTAGTAGTAGTAGCGTCCTTATACGTAATGACCCCCGCAGTAGTAGTGGCGTTCTTACATGTAATGCCCCCCCCAGTAGTAGCGTCGTTATACGTAATGCCCCCCCCCCCCCAGTAGTAGCGTCCATAAAGCGCGCGCACAGACATACCTCTCACACACACACACACACACACAATTCACACATATATACACACACATACACCATATACACACACTTCTCTCTCACCCTCCACTTACCTAAGCCAGTCTCCCTCTGTACAGCAGCCTGGTCCGTGTAGCTCCGCCCATTCTGTCCCGTTTAGCCACGCCCCCTTCCGTTCCGTGTAGCTCCGCCCCCTTCTGTCCCATACGCGGCGCTGTCACACAGGTGAGGGGAGGGAGGAGGCTTTTCATGCTGCAGGTGCCCGCTGCCAGTGCCTGTCATACAGTGACAGGCACAGCAGCAGCAGCAGGGGGGGACAGGACGGCGCAGCAGGGAAGGGATGCAGGGCAGGGGAAGCGCCTCTCCGTCCCAGCGCCTCCCTGCACTGCATCCCTTCGCTGAGCGGGTAGCGCCGGGCCTGCACTGCACCCTGTAGTGAGGAGAGACACAGGAACCTGTATGTTAAAATGGCCGCCCAGCACACTGATTTTTCCTCTCCTCCCTCCCTGCACCAGCCTTCAGGGGAGCAGAGTTATATATATGTGGGGCCCTGGAGGTGCAGGAGTGGGGTGCCGCTGTCCTCTGGTGCCGCTGGCCGCTGTGGCCGCCTCGGGTGCGCGATCGCGATCGCGCACGCGCGCACACGCGCCCGGCGGAGCTCCGAAATTGAGGCCGAGGATTGGGTTGCGGCCTAGGCCCGGAGTCCGTGCGGCCGCTGGCGCGAGCAGGGAGCGCTCGTACGGGTCAGTGATGGTGCCTGCCGCTTCCCCAACACCACCAGACAGGAGAGGAGCCCAGGGGGGACCACAAACAGAGCCCCAGGATTTATTCAGGATCTGCGTCCAGGGAGCTCCTTGATCCTGCTTCCTAGTCCCTTGCCGCCGTCGCAGCCTAGGAAATCTTACATCAAACTGTTGTTGAACGAAACCCACTAGTGTGCATCCGTAAAACACAATCTGATTTACATGTTCCTGTCTCGCTAACATCTCCATGAACACCCAGTTTTTGGCTTATCACACAATAGGAGATTCAGAGAAGACAGCAAACAAATCCTTTCACCTGCATGTGTCTATAACGGTTACACAGAGACACATCTCAATCTCAAAGAAATGGCTTGTCCACAGACCCCTTTCCAGGTGCCAGGGTCATCAGCATCTCAATTCCTAGGTGAGAAGCTTCCAAGGCCATTCATCCTCAAACGTAAAAAAAACACAGTATTAAACATGCATTTGCGCCAATTCGTCCATTTAAAATGGCGTCTGGCACGGAAAGATTAACCCCTTACGTGCCACGGCTGCCATTGTCCATGTGGCTGACGGGTCTCCGGCCACACTAGGTACTTACCTAGATGTTATCTCACTACTGTTAGAAAAATAATAATAATAAACAAATGTAAACTATATCAGATGCACAAAGCACAACTGATCAGTATTGTAATCTAAAGTAAAAAAAGTGAGACAACACTGCCTGACTATACAGAATAAACATGTTGGGGTTTTTTTCGAAACCGCTTATTGTCGACAGGTTTGCCCCCAATATTCAAAACTGCATCAGTATTACATTTTAAGGCAGTTGCGTTTGTTTTAAATTTCAGGGTCAAATCTGCAATCGGTAGCTGGCAAAAGCCGCTGCATAGTACAGATGTGCCCACATACACCTTTCCCTATTTACGCCTTATAACCAAATTAGCTATACAGTGGAATCTGCAACGTAGCCACGCCTTGTGATTTGTATTCTACTTTAATCCTTATACAAATTCTTTGCAGCAAAAATAAATTGGGAATCCATTCAATTGCTACTCAAGGTGGAGCGTCTTAGCCATGCTAAGCATTTCATGCCAAATGAAGCAAAAAGGGAAAGATGTATGAGGACACATATGTATATCTAGACCATGGTCTGACCTCAGCCTGTGGGAATAAACTTGCTGTATAATTATGTTGTTCCCCCCCCCCCCCCCTTATTTTAAACAAGGGATGGCAACGTTAACCAAAGTGGATCCCCCTGGACCACAGGACTTCAGATAGAAATAAACTGGTAAATAAAGGTTTATGTGAGGGAGCGCTTGTTTTGTCTGTATTTGGCGGTCACTGTGTTGTCTCTGTATTATTACAGTCACTGCATTGCTTTCTATAGTATATGGTGTCATTGCATTGCTCTCTGTATTATATTGCCATCACTGCATTGCTCTCTTATATGGCAGTCACTGCATTGCTCTCCCTATTATAAGGGCGGGCATTATAATACTCTGTCACACCACTTTAATCAGCTGACCACACCGCCCTTCAATGGCTTCTACCACTGCATTCCCCCTGAGGGCACTTCATGTACGACACTGCCAGAATGTTGTTAAGGTGTTACAGAGCCATTTTATTCAAGTAACCTGATCACAGTTTATAAAAGGACATCTAACAAAATGTTATCTTAAAAATCATGTTTAGATCTGTGCTTATATGAATGTGGTTCTACCAGACCTAAACTGTCCAAACTTTAATATACAATGATATAATATAATTACCTTTCCTCCACCCGTGGCACGATAGCTGAAAAATAAAATGAGTACTTTTAGAATTTTTTAAAAAACATTTGCATATAATAAAACTTATTCAGTGCTCTTGGCTAATATAACAGAGTAACAGCCGCAAAACATCTTGGGACTTACCTGGTGTAACAGGGAACTGCTACAGAAGGAGGGGGAAAAAAAGGATAAGTCGACAGTAAAAACCTTTAAATATGTAAACAGTATGTGTGCATGTATATATATTATTTTATTTAAAGAAAACTTACCCTACCAGGTGCCAGGTCTTGTAATCGTATTTTCAATAACCTACAAGCAGAAAATACAGAATATTATGGAACACAGAATCTCACAACACATATTACATATCACGTATATGGGTGCCCTAAGGGATGTGTTATGGTTAATTGGGAGTTACGATGAGAAGAAGAAGCATCACTTACGCATACTCCAATCGCAGCAAATGCAAATACACTCTCAACGCCTACAGATGGAAAGAAAAAAAGTTTTACATTTTTTTAAAGTAAAACTAAACCTCTCCCTCTGGAAGAGATGGATCAGCGCAGGTTATTGAAGGAAAAAAGAACTTTGGTTTCTACTCCCGTGTGTTGCTATAGCATTGTGTACAAGACTCGCTTTGATACAATGTAACAGAAAACTGTGTATATTAATTAACAGGCTGTTCCTGCGACGTTTTACATGGCTTTGTTTTCTGATCCCGAACTCTATGGTCTGTTCTCTATCCGCATCCTCAAACTTCTAATTGTGCCAAAAGCTATTAAAACCTGAAATTTTAATCTACATACAGGACTCTGGTTCCTAATTACTATATTACCACGGTCCTGTGAGTGCCGCCCTCCACCTGGCTAAATGAGCGGTTCAGCTGGAGTGTTTTTGTATAAACCCCCCTGGAACACCAGACCAATTACAGTATATATAATATATCCCCTTTGAACAAAAAAATAAATATGTATATAGTCTAAACAGCATGCCTATAGTAAATATTTATAATAAGATCTAATAGTTGAAACACGTGTTTCACAGTAAAAGAATTGATCACTCCTGTCACAGTGGATCACTCTTGCTACTATCTAGTGTGCACAACCAGAGGGATCTAGATCTGAGAAATCCTGTTACGTTGATCTGATTTTGCTGACATTGACCTTTCTACAGTTTCTGACTGATTTCAGTAATAACTTGGCCCCATTGTAGCCGTCTGCTGCATCCTGTCATTGTAACATTCCTGTTCCCAACAGCTATATGTCAGGGACACGAAGAGCCGGACAGTGTACACATCACCATGGCGATGGGGGCGCGGCTTGACTACGTCATCGGCAACAGACGCAGGTGCTACCGCCCGGCGCGGTATCCAGGCTGCACTTGGCTCATTGCCAGATAGGTGGTTGTAGACTACTCAAGGTAAGTAGTTCTCTGTGAGTTTTTTCATGCTACACATGTACTTCTTGATAAAAGTAGCGGCCGGGCACCGAAACATTGATGTTCTACACGATGTGAGCTTCTTATACAGATTCACCGCATTTACAATCTTATCAGTGCCGCAGTCTTATATTGTGTGTGTGTGTGTGTGTGTGTGTGTGTGTGTGTGTGTGTGTGTGTGTGTGTGTGTGTATATATTTATATAATGTATATCTTTATCAACAGTTTCTTATATAGTGCAACAAATTCCATTGTGCTTTACAATTGGGGGGGGGGGGGATAAATTATATATAGATATCTAGATGTGTGTGTGTATATGTATATATATATATATATATATATATAAAATAAGAAAGATAGGTGGATATATGCATACAGAACACACTGTGGCTCTTGTGTGAGTTATTGGTGAATAATAAATCTTTAAATGCTACCTCATTTAGATAGATATATAAATATCTACAACATAAACCTACAGTATGTGGATATATGCAAATAAAATATATCATCAGGCTATATATCTACATACGTTGGCATAACTGAACCAGAGCCGGCCCTAACCAATATGATGCCCTAGGCAAGATTTTGGCTGGTGTCCCCTAGCACCACCGCTGGTTCCGCCTCTGACCTTGCATCTCTTTCCCAGCACCATCACCCCTCACCCATAGCAGTCCTTATTTTGGTGTTTGTACCCCCTATATTTTAAATAGGAACAGTTCGCACATTTGGCGAACAGCCCAAAAAGGGGTGTGTTTTTGCTGGCAAGAGGCATGGCCACACAATAGTAACCCCAATTCCAATTACGCCACACATACTGCAACTTTATTCGGGTGTAGTACGGGTGACCGGCGGTCTCCTGACCGCCGGTCACCTTACTGACGCCGGGATCCCGGCAGCATACCGACGCCGGGATCCCGGCGGGGAGGGGCGAGTGCAGCAAGCCCCTTGCGGGCTCGGAGGCGACCTGCGGTCGCCACGGGTTCTATTCCCACTCTATGGGTGTCGTGGACACCCACGAGTGGAAATAGTCCCTGTTGGTCGGCATGCCGACCATCGGGATAGTGAGCCGTCGGGCTCACGGAGGAGGTCATGTGACTGTCGGTCAGCCGACCGGCGGTCACATGACTACCACCCCTTTATTCACATTTGATCATGTGATAGTGTCCATAATTCATATTACATCCCACAGTAGTATCACTTTACCTTAAACGTTACTCCTCACAGTAGAGCCCCTTATTCACATTACATCACACTGAATTGCTCCTTATTCACATTATACCACACCATAATGCTCTTTATTCACATTAGACGACACAGTAGTGCCCTTTCTATACACAACGCCACATAGTAGAGCACTTTATACACATAATGCCACACATTAGTAATGCATTTATACACATAATTCCATACAGTAGTGCACCTTACACATATGAGACACATTATTAATGTCCTTATAAACATAATGCGCCTTACACATTATGACAACCTTTATTAATGCCCTTTTACACATAATGTCCCTTACACATATGCCGTACATTATTAATGCCCTTATATACATAATGACACACATAGTGCCCCCTACACATTTGCTGCACATTATTAGTGCCCCTTTACACATAATGACACACATACAGTAGTACCCTGTTACACATATGCCGCACATTATTAATGCCCTTATACACATAATGACACACATAGTGCCCCCTACACATATGTTGCACATTATTAATGCATTTTTACATGACACACATAATGCTCCTTACACATATTCTGAACACTACTGCACAACCAACCCACTCACATGCACACATCACTCACACTGCCACTAACACTGTGACCTCTGCCTCTGCTTGGATACAGATGTGTCCTCATAAATCTTGCCTCAATGCTAACGTCGGGCACCTTTTTTTATGAAAATGCATTTTATTTGCATTGCTATGTGGCTAGGATGCACAAGCAGCTTCTGCTGATTAAAATGATATGCAGCATGCCTATATACTGTGTGAGATTGTGGCTGTATCTGCATATGAAATGCTACACACAGAATATAGGCATACCGCATATCATTTTAATCAGCAGAAGCTGCTGATGCCCCTAGGCATATCAAATGCCCTAGGCAATTGCCTAGTTTGCCTATGCCTATGGCCGGCTCTGAACTGAACGACAGTGTGAAGAAAGGATGGCACTGCACAGATCAGTGATATTGCGCCATCCTTTCAGGGAAACGCGATCAGCCCGTGCAGAGACACTTGGCCACTATGGTTTATTCACTGACATCCATAGAGCACAAAATTGTGGGTCATATACCCCCTATGGCAAAGGGAGGAGACCGGGGTAAATTATTATTACAGAGAGAGGCAAGATAGTCTTTCCAACTGGTTCTTTAAGGGATGAACCAATGATAAAGCACAACGGAATATGCTGCGCTACATAAGAAACTGTAAATAAATACGTTGATTAAAATCTTAGGCTTACAGTGTTTTTTTAGAATAACAATCGGTTTCCCTGTTTAGTTTCCACATTATATATTTAATTCTGTACTTGGCCTGTTATTTTCAGGTATCGCCACTAGATGGCGACATTTACATACTAGCATTCACTTTCATTATATATCATCTATAGCTGTTTATTAATAAATTATCAGTGAAATAACAGTTTTTAATGTATTTTATATCTTTAAAATATTTGGTATACATTATCATTGTTATTAGACACGCACTTGTAGCTCTAAGGCAGTTGTAAGAGAGTGCTTGTTTCAATAAACTTATTGTACTGTTCTCTAATGCAATAGTAATAATAAAACCGCAGTACAGAGAAGATGAGAGAACAGGGCAGAGTGTAATAATGCTGCAGGGGCTGATGGGAATTCCCCCAGTCCCTGCATTTTATGTCAGAATGAAGGATTTTCTTTATATAAGGACGTCATGAAATGGCGTTATATAAAGTAAGGATTTCTCAGGAAGAATACCGTTTATATGCTTGCTGAATAGCATAAAACGTTACACCACAGTAGAGATGAATAGAGTGATCCCTACTGTGTGATATTCAGCCAGATAGTTATGAATGGAGAAGATAATTGTGTTACTTCTCCGTTAACCCTTTATTGAATAGTGGGGTTGTGTTAAATACGGAAACCCTCTTTTCTGCATTTTATTTTTTTTTACAAGAAATTGAACATCCTGGATAGAGCCCTAAATTAGAATGACGTTTGGAGATAACAGAAAATAGTTTAGGGCAAGATAAGAGCCTGAATATAAAAGAAATGAGGGAGCTGAAATAAAACCTACCTCCATTATGCAACTCGTACTGAGAAGTGAAAATTCTAACATCCTGTGTCTGTGATGTCATGTGTCTGTGACATCATCACCAGGCATGATCAGCTGCTGCAGCAGCTCCAGAGACATGATTACAGTGGGGTCCTTTATAGTCAGTTGGAGGGGGGGATAAATTGGGGACGTGACACATTCACATACCTCCCAACTGTCCCGATTTTCGCGGGACAGTCCCGTTTTTTGGGGTCTGTCCCGCTGTCCCTTCCGCGGGCCACAGTGTCCCGCGGTGGGGAAGGGGGGGCAGTTGGGAGGCTCCCTATCACTCGCTGCTCTGCTCAGTTCAGAGCAAAGCAGCGGTGAATAGACGCTGTGCGCATGCGCACAGCATCTATTCCAGTGAGGCAGAGGGACTGGGGCCATGGCCAGCAGCTCAGAGCACTGGCCATGACCCACTGTGACGAAATTTGGAAGCGTGGCCCCCGATAGCGGCATCCCCGCGAGGCCACGCTCCCTTCACGATAGGCCACGCCCCCCTTTTTGGCGCCGGCGAGGTATGCATTCAGGGTTTTGTTTTTAAGTGCAGATCAGTTGGTAGAAAAAGTGATTAAATAGTTCTCAATGTTTTGCAGGCTCATTGTCACTTCTGTGCATGTATTGGAAGACAGGCCCTATAAATCACAGTCTCCCATACATTGCTATGTGGTTTCCACAGACTGTACTGTTATCCCTGGTAATTTGTGCCCTGTGTATATTATGGGTGTGGTTCATTTTACCGACAGTGTCTAGGTCGACAATGTTTAGGTCGACCACTATAGGTCGACAGTCACTAGGTCGACAGGGATGGAAGGTCGACAGGGTTTCTAGGTCGACAGGTCTAAAGGTCGACATGAGGATTTTTTTTTTTTTTTTTTCGTTTTCTTCGTAGAGTGACCGGGATCCCAAATTAGTGCACCGCGTCCCCTCGTATGGCTCGCTTCGCTCGCCATGCTTCGGGCATGGTGCCTTCGCTCCGCTACCGCTTCGCTCGGCACACTTTACCGTTCCAATCGTAGTCCACGTGGATCGTTTAGTATGAAAAAATCCCACAGAAATAAAAAATTTGAAAAACTCATGTCGACCTTTAGACCTGTCGACCTAGCACATGTCGACCTAGTAAAACCCTGTCGACCTTCCATCCCTGTCTACCTAGTGACTGTCGACCTATAGTGGTCGACCTAAACATTGTCGACCTAGACACTGTCGATCTTCAGACCGGATCCCGTATATTATATCACATCTATATGTTTAGTAAGTTTCCGTATGGCACATTATAAGTGTTACATAAGCTTTGAGCATAGGAAACGCTACCAGTATACCACTTCTATGTATTGCAGGGGGGATTCTCCATGTGTGTGATTGTGGGGGGGGGGGGGGTTTCTAATGAAACATTGTGATAATTAGTGTGTCTGTGGTTTTGTTTACCATTATGTAAGTTGCACCTACAGGTCTCCACATTCATGTGTGTGATTCCATGGTGGCACTTGTAGTTCTCCAAGTGGCAGCATGCACTGGCAACAATGGATATGCTGGTGCTTGTAGTACTAGAAGTGCCAGCATGCCCATAAACTTTATATTTAGATATACTGAACATTGGGCCTTATTCATAGTAGTATGCTAATACATTCACAGCTGTGATCCCTTATCCAGATACTGTGGGAGAATCTGCGAATGTCTCCGCTGCGGGCGTGTAGAAGGAACTGTGTAACTCGGTAAGTAAAGCTGACAGGTACAGGGGCGCTGCTTATTACCCCTCCTGACAGGTACAGGGGCGCTGCTTACTACCCCTCCTGAGCTGGCACTGGTAATGTTATGTGCTATACAATAGGATATCTAGTCTACACTAAAGCTGACAGGTACAGGGGCGCTGCTTATTACCCCTCCTGAGCTGGCACTGGTAATGTGTGCTGTACAATAGGACATCTAGTCTACACTAAAGCTGACAGGTACAGGGGAGCTGCTTATTACCCCTCCTGAGCTGGCACTGGTAATGTTATGTGCTATACAATAGGATATCTAGTCTACACTAAAGCTGACAGGTACAGGGGTGCTGCTTATTACCCCTCCTGAGCTGGCACTGGTAATGTTATGTGCTGTACAATAGGACATCTAGTCTACACTAAAGCTGACAGGTACAGGGGCGCTGCTTATTACCCCTCCTGAGCTGGCACTGGTAATGTTATGTGCTATACAATAGGACATCTAGTCTACACTAAAGCTGACAGGTACAGGGGCGCTGCTTATTACCCCTCCTGAGCTGGCACTGGTAATGTTATGTGTTATACAATAGGACATCTAGTCTACACTAAAGCTGACAGGTACAGGGGAGCTGCTTATTACCCCTCCTGAGCTGGCACTGGTAATGTTATGTGCTATACAATAGGACATCTAGTCTACACTAAAGCTGACAGGTACAGGGGCGCTGCTTATTACCCCTCCTGAGCTGGCACTGGTAATGTGTGCTATACAATAGGACATCTAGTCTACACTAAAGCTGACAGGTACAGGGGCGCTGCTTATTACCCCTCCTGAGCTGGCACTGGTAATGTTATGTGCTGTACAATAGGACATCTAGTCTACACTAAAGCTGACAGGTACAGGGGCGCTGCTTATTACCCCTCCTGAGCTGGCACTGGTAATGTGTGCTATACAATAGGACATCTAGTCTACACTAAAGCTGACAGGTACAGGGGCGCTACTTATTACCCCTCCTGAGCTGGCACTGGTAATGTTATGTGCTGTACAATAGGACATCTAGTCTACACTAAAGCTGACAGGTACAGGGGCGCTGCTTATTACCCCTCCTGAGCTGGCACTGGTAATGTTATGTGCTATACAATAGGACATCTAGTCTACACTAAAGCTGACAGGTACAGGGGCGCTACTTATTACCCCTCCTGAGCTGGCACTGGTAATGTTATATGCTGTACAATAGGACATCTAGTCTACACTAAAGCTGACAGGTACAGGGGCGCTGCTTATTACCCCTCCTGAGCTGGCACTGGTAATGTTATGTGCTGTACAATAGGACATCTAGTCTACACTAAAGCTGACAGGTACAGGGGAGCTGCTTATTACCCCTCCTGAGCTGGCACTGGTAATGTTATGTGCTATACAATAGGACATCTAGTCTACACTAAAGCTGACAGGTACAGGGGCGCTGCTTATTACCCCTCCTGAGCTGGCACTGGTAATGTTATGTGCTATACAATAGGACATCTAGTCTACACTAAAGCTGACAGGTACAGGGGCGCTGCTTATTACCCCTCCTGAGCTGGCACTGGTAATGTTATGTGCTATACAATAGGACATCTAGTATACACTAAAGCTGACAGGTACAGGGGCGCTGCTTATTACCCCTCCTGAGCTGGCACTGGTAATGTTATGTGCTATACAATAGGACATCTAGTCTACACTAAAGCTGACAGGTACAGGGGAGCTGCTTATTACCCCTCCTGAGCTGGCACTGGTAATGTTATGTGCTGTACAATAGGACATCTAGTCTACACTAAAGCTGACAGGTACAGGGGCGCTGCTTATTACCCCTCCTGAGCTGGCACTGGTAATGTTATGTGCTATACAATAGGACATCTAGTCTACACTAAAGCTGACAGGTACAGGGGCGCTGCTTATTACCCCTCCTGAGCTGGTACTGGTAATGTTATGTGCTGTACAATAGGACATCTAGTCTACACTAAAGCTGACAGGTACAGGGGAGCTGCTTATTACCCCTCCTGAGCTGGCACTGGTAATGTTATGTGCTGTACAATAGGACATCTAGTCTACACTAAAGCTGACAGGTACAGGGGCGCTGCTTATTACCCCTCCTGAGCTGGCACTGGTAATGTTATGTGCTATACAATAGGACATCTAGTCTACACTAAAGCTGACAGGTACAGGGGCGCTGCTTATTACCCCTCCTGAGCTGGCACTGGTAATGTTATGTGCTGTACAATAGGACATCTAGTCTACACTAAAGCTGACAGGTACAGGGGCGCTGCTTATTACCCCTACTGAGCTGGCACTGGTAATGTTATGTGCTATACAATAGGACATCTAGTCTACACTAAAGCTGACAGGTACAGGGGCGCTGCTTATTACCCCTCCTGAGCTGGCACTGGTAATGTTATGTGCTATACAATAGGACATCTAGTCTACACTAAAGCTGACAGGTACAGGGGCGCTGCTTATTACCCCTCCTGAGCTGTCACTGGTAATGTTATGTGCTGTACAATAGGACATCTAGTCTACACTAAAGCTGACAGGTACAGGGGAGCTGCTTATTACCCCTCCTGAGCTGGCACTGGTAATGTTATGTGCTATACAATAGGACATCTAGTCTACACTAAAGCTGACAGGTACAGGGGCGCTGCTTATTACCCCTCCTGAGCTGGCACTGGTAATGTTATGTGCTATACAATAGGACATCTAGTCTACACTAAAGCTGACAGGTACAGGGGCGCTGCTTATTACCCCTCCTGAGCTGGCACTGGTAATGTTATGTGCTATACAATAGGACATCTAGTCTACACTAAAGCTGACAGGTACAGGACGCTGCTTATTACCCCTCCTGAGCTGGCACTGGTAATGTGTGCTATACAATAGGACATCTAGTCTACACTAAAGCTGACAGGTACAGGGGCACTGCTTATTACCCCTCCTGAGCTGGCACTGGTAATGTTATGTGCTATACAATAGGACATCTAGTCTACACTAAAGCTGACAGGTACAGGGGAGCTGCTTATTACCCCTCCTGAGCTGGCACTGGTAATGTGTGCTGTACAATAGGACATCTAGTCTACACTAAAGCTGACAGGTACAGGGGCGCTGCTTATTACCCCTCCTGAGCTGGCACTGGTAATGTTATGTGCTATACAATAGGACATCTAGTCTACACTAAAGCTGACAGGTACAGGGGCGCTGCTTATTACCCCTCCTGACCTGGCACTGGTAATGTTATGTGCTATACAATAGGACATCTAGTCTACACTAAAGCTGACTGGTACAGGGGCGCTGCTTATTACCCCTCCTGACCTGGCACTGGTAATGTTATGTGCTATACAATAGGACATCTAGTCTACACTAAAGCTGACAGGTACAGGGGCGCTGCTTATTACCCCTCCTGAGCTGGCACTGGTAATGTGTGCTGTACAATAGGACATCTAGTCTACACTAAAGCTGACAGGTACAGGGGCGCTGCTTATTACCCCTCCTGAGCTGGCACTGGTAATGTTATGTGCTGTACAATAGGACATCTAGTCTACACTAAAGCTGACAGGTACAGGGGCGCTGCTTATTACCCCTCCTGAGCTGGCACTGGTAATGTGTGCTATACAATAGGACATCTAGTCTACACTAAAGCTGACAGGTACAGGGGCGCTGCTTATTACCCCTCCTGAGCTGGCACTGGTAATGTGTGCTATACAATAGGACATCTAGTCTACACTAAAGCTGACAGGTACAGGGGAGCTGCTTATTACCCCTCCTGAGCTGGCACTGGTAATGTTATGTGCTGTACAATAGGACATCTAGTCTACACTAAAGCTGACAGGTACAGGGGCGCTGCTTATTACCCCTCCTGAGCTGGCACTGGTAATGTGTGCTATACAATAGGACATCTAGTCTACACTAAAGCTGACAGGTACAGGGGCGCTGCTTATTACCCCTCCTGAGCTGGCACTGGTAATGTGTGCTATACAATAGGACATCTAGTCTACACTAAAGCTGACAGGTACAGGGGCGCTGCTTATTACCCCTCCTGAGCTGGCACTGGTAATGTTATGTGCTATACAATAGGACATCTAGTCTACACTAAAGCTGACAGGTACAGGGGCGCCGCTTATTACCCCTCCTGAGCTGGCACTGGTAATGTTATGTGCTATACAATAGTACATCTAGTCTACACTAAAGCTGACAGGTACAGGGGCGCTGCTTATTACCCCTCCTGAGCTGGCACTGGTAATGTTATGTGCTATACAATAGGACATCTAGTCTACACTAAAGCTGACAGGTACAGGGGCGCTGCTTATTACCCCTCCTGAGCTGGCACTGGTAATGTTATGTGCTATACAATAGGACATCTAGTCTACACTAAAGCTGACAGGTACAGGGGCGCTGCTTATTACCCCTCCTGAGCTGGCACTGGTAATGTGTGCTGTACAATAGGACATCTAGTCTACACTAAAGCTGACAGGTACAGGGGCGCTGCTTATTACCCCTCCTGAGCTGGCACTGGTAATGTTATGTGCTATACAATAGGACATCTAGTCTACACTAAAGCTGACAGGTACAGGGGCGCTGCTTATTACCCCTCCTGAGCTGGCACTGGTAATGTTATGTGCTATACAATAGGACATCTAGTCTACACTAAAGCTGACAGGTACAGGGGCGCTGCTTATTACCCCTCCTGAGCTGGCACTGGTAATGTTATGTGCTATACAATAGGACATCTAGTCTACACTAAAGCTGACAGGTACAGGGGCGCTGCTTACTACCCCTCCTGAGCTGGCACTGGTAATGTTATGTGCTATACAATAGGACATGTAGTCTACACTAAAGCTGACAGGTACAGGGGAGCTGCTTATTACCCCTCCTGAGCTGGCACTGGTAATGTTATGTGCTATACAATAGGACATCTAGTCTACACTAAAGCTGACAGGTACAGGGGCGCTACTTATTACCCCTCCTGAGCTGGCACTGGTAATGTTATGTGCTATACAATAGGACATCTAGTCTACACTAAAGCTGACAGGTACAGGGGCGCTGCTTATTACCCCTCCTGAGCTGGCACTGGTAATGTGTGCTGTACAATAGGACATCTAGTCTACACTAAAGCTGACAGGTACAGGGGCGCTGCTTATTACCCCTCCTGAGCTGGCACTGGTAATGTTATGTGCTATACAATAGGACATCTAGTCTACACTAAAGCTGACAGGTACAGGGGCGCTGCTTATTACCCCTCCTGAGCTGGCACTGGTAATGTTATGTGCTATACAATAGGACATCTAGTCTACACTAAAGCTGACAGGTACAGGGGTGCTGCTTATTACCCCTCCTGAGCTGGCACTGGTAATGTTATGTGCTATACAATAGGACATCTAGTCTACACTAAAGCTGACAGGTACAGGGGCGCTGCTTATTACCCCTCCTGAGCTGGCACTGGTAATGTTATGTGTTATACAATAGGACATCTAGTCTACACTAAAGCTGACAGGTACAGGGGCGCTGCTTATTACCCCTCCTGAGCTGGCACTGGTAATGTTATGTGCTATACAATAGTACATCTAGTCTATACTAAAGCTGACAGGTACAGGGGCGCTGCTTATTACCCCTCCTGAGCTGGCACTGGTAATGTTATGTGCTATACAATAGGACATCTAGTGTACAGTAAAGCTGACAGGTACAGGGGCGCTGCTTATTACCCCTCCTGAGCTGGCACTGGTAATGTTATGTGTTATACAATAGGACATCTAGTCTACACTAAAGCTGACAGGTACAGGGGCGCTGCTTATTACCCCTCCTGAGCTGGCACTGGTAATGTTATGTGCTATACAATAGTACATCTAGTCTATACTAAAGCTGACAGGTACAGGGGCGCTGCTTATTACCCCTCCTGAGCTGGCACTGGTAATGTTATGTGCTATACAATAGTACATCTAGTCTATACTAAAGCTGACAGGTACAGGGGCGCTGCTTATTACCCCTCCTGAGCTGGCACTGGTAATGTGTGCTGTACAATAGGACATCTAGTCTACACTAAAGCTGACAGGTACAGGGGCGCTGCTTATTACCCCTCCTGAGCTGGCACTGGTAATGTTATGTGCTATACAATAGGACATCTAGTCTACACTAAAGCTGACAGGTACAGGGGCGCTGCTTATTACCCCTCCTGAGCTGGCACTGGTAATGTTATGTGCTATACAATAGGACATCTAGTCTACACTAAAGCTGACAGGTACAGGGCGCTGCTTATTACCCCTCCTGAGCTGGCACTGGTAATGTTATGTGCTATACAATAGGACATCTAGTCTACACTAAAGCTGACAGGTACAGGGCGCTGCTTATTACCCCTCCTGAGCTGGCACTGGTAATGTTATGTGCTATACAATAGGACATCTAGTCTACACTAAAGCTGACAGGTACAGGGGCGCTGCTTATTACCCCTCCTGAGCTGGCACTGGTAATGTGTGCTATACAATAGGACATCTAGTCTACACTAAAGCTGACAGGTACAGGGCGCTGCTTATTACCCCTCCTGAGCTGGCACTGGTAATGTTATGTGCTGTACAATAGGACATCTAGTCTACACTAAAGCTGACAGGTACAGGGGTGCTGCTTATTACCCCTCCTGAGCTGGCACTGGTAATGTTATGTGCTATACAATAGGACATCTAGTCTACACTAAAGCTGACAGGTACAGGGGCGCTGCTTATTACCCCTCCTGAGCTGGCACTGGTAATGTGTGCTATACAATAGGATATCTAGTCTACACTAAAGCTGACAGGTACAGGGGCGCTGCTTATTACCCCTCCTGAGCTGGCACTGGTAATGTTATGTGCTATACAATAGGACATCTAGTCTACACTAAAGCTGACAGGTACAGGGGTGCTGCTTACTACCCCTCCTGAGCTGGCACTGGTAATGTTATGTGCTGTACAATAGGACATCTAGTCTACACTAAAGCTGACAGGTACAGGGGTGCTGCTTATTACCCCTCCTGAGCTGGCACTGGTAATGTTATGTGCTATACAATAGGACATCTAGTCTACACTAAAGCTGACAGGTACAGGGGCGCTGCTTATTACCCCTCCTGAGCTGGCACTGGTAATGTTGTGTGCTGCACAATAGGACATCTAGTCTACAATAAAGCTGACAGGTACAGGGGCGCTGCTTATTACCCCTCCTGAGCGGGCACTGGTAATGTTATGTGCTATACAATAGGACATCTAGTGTACAGTAAAGCTGACAGGTACAGGGGCGCTGCTTATTACCCCTCCTGAGCTGGCACTGGTAATGTTATGTGCTATACAATAGGACATCTAGTCTACACTAAAGCTGACAGGTACAGGGGCGCTGCTTATTACCCCTCCTGAGCTGGCACTGGTAATGTTATGTGCTATACAATAGGACATCTAGTCTACACTAAAGCTGACAGGTACAGGGGCGCTGCTTATTACCCCTCCTGAGCTGGCACTGGTAATGTTATGTGCTATACAATAGGACATCTAGTCTACACTAAAGCTGACAGGTACAGGGGCGCTGCTTATTACCCCTCCTGAGCTGGCACTGGTAATGTTATGTGCTATACAATAGGACATCTAGTCTACAATAAAGCTGACAGGTACAGGGGCGCTGCTTATTACCCCTCCTGAGCTGGCACTGGTAATGTGTGCTGTACAATAGGACATCTAGTCTACACTAAAGCTGACAGGTACAGGGGCGCTGCTTATTACCCCTCCTGAGCTGGCACTGGTAATGTTATGTGCTATACAATAGGACATCTAGTCTACACTAAAGCTGACAGGTACAGGGGCGCTGCTTATTACCCCTTCTGAGCTGGCACTGGTAATGTTATGTGCTATACAATAGGACATCTAGTATACACTAAAGCTGACAGGTACAGGGGCGCTGCTTATTACCCCTCCTGAGCTGGCACTGGTAATGTTATGTGCTATACAATAGGACATCTAGTCTACACTAAAGCTGACAGGTACAGGGGCGCTGCTTATTACCCCTCCTGAGCTGGCACTGGTAGTGTTATGTGCTGTACAATAGGACATCTAGTCTACACTAAAGCTGACAGGTACAGGGGCGCTGCTTATTACCCCTCCTGAGCTGGCACTGGTAATGTTATGTGCTATACAATAGGACATCTAGTCTACACTAAAGCTGACAGGTACAGGGGCGCTGCTTATTACCCCTCCTGAGCTGGCACTGGTAATGTTATGTGCTATACAATAGGACATCTAGTCTACACTAAAGCTGACAGGTACAGGGGCGCTGCTTATTACCCCTCCTGAGCTGGCACTGGTAGTGTTATGTGCTGTACAATAGGACATCTAGTCTACACTAAAGCTGACAGGTACAGGGGCGCTGCTTATTACCCCTCCTGAGCTGGCACTGGTAATGTGTGCTATACAATAGGACATCTAGTATACACTAAAGCTGACAGGTACAGGGGCGCTGCTTATTACCCCTCCTGAGCTGGCACTGGTAATGTTATGTGCTATACAATAGGACATCTAGTCTACACTAAAGCTGACAGGTACAGGGGTACTGCTTATTACCCCTCCTGAGCTGGCACTGGTAATGTTATGTGCTATACAATAGGACATCTAGTCTACACTAAAGCTGACAGGTACAGGGGCGCTGCTTATTACCCCTCCTGAGCTGGCACTGGTAATGTTATGTGCTATACAATAGGACATCTAGTCTACACTAAAGCTGACAGGTACAGGGGCGCTGCTTATTACCCTTCCTGAGCTGGCACTGGTAATGTTATGTGCTGTACAATAGGACATCTAGTCTACACTAAAGCTGACAGGTACAGGGGTACTGCTTATTACCCCTCCTGAGCTGGCACTGGTAATGTTATGTGCTATACAATAGGACATCTAGTCTACACTAAAGCTGACAGGTACAGGGGTACTGCTTATTACCCCTCCTGAGCTGGCACTGGTAATGTTATGTGCTATACAATAGGACATCTAGTCTACACTAAAGCTGACAGGTACAGGGGTGCTGCTTATTACCCCTCCTGAGCTGGCACTGGTAATGTAATGTGTTATACAATAGGACATCTAGTCTACACTAAAGCTGACAGGTACAGGGGCGCTGCTTATTACCCCTCCTGAGCTGGCACTGGTAATGTTATGTGCTGTACAATAGGACATCTAGTCTACACTAAAGCTGACAGGTACAGGGGAGCTGCTTATTACCCCTCCTGAGCTGGCACTGGTAATGTTATGTGCTATACAATAGGACATCTAGTCTACACTAAAGCTGACAGGTACAGGGGCGCTGCTTACTACCCCTCCTGAGCTGGCACTGGTAATTTTATGTGCTATACAATAGGACATCTAGTCTACACTAAAGCTGACAGGTACAGGGGCGCTGCTTATTACCCCTTCTGAGCTGGCACTGGTAATGTTATGTGCTATACAATAGGACATCTAGTCTACACTAAAGCTGACAGGTACAGGGGCGCTGCTTACTACCCCTCCTGAGCTGCCACTGGTAATGTTATGTGCTATACAATAGGACATCTAGTCTACACTAAAGCTGACAGGTACAGGGGCGCTGCTTATTACCCCTTCTGAGCTGGCACTGGTAATGTTATGTGCTATACAATAGGACATCTAGTCTACACTAAAGCTGACAGGTACAGGGGCGCTGCTTATTACCCCTCCTGAGCTGGCACTGGTAATGTTATGTGCTGTACAATAGGACATCTAGTCTACACTAAAGCTGACAGGTACAGGGGCGCTGCTTATTACCCCTCCTGAGCTGGCACTGGTAATGTTATGTGCTATACAATAGGACATCTAGTCTACACTAAAGCTGACAGGTACAGGGGCGCTGCTTATTACCCCTCCTGAGCTGGCACTGGTAATGTTATGTGCTATACAATAGGACATGTAGTCTACACTAAAGCTGACAGGTACAGGGGCGCTGCTTATTACCCCTCCTGAGCTGGCACTGGTAGTGTTATGTGCTGTACAATAGGACATCTAGTCTACACTAAAGCTGACAGGTACAGGGGCGCTGCTTATTACCCCTCCTGAGCTGGCACTGGTAATGTGTGCTATACAATAGGACATCTAGTATACACTAAAGCTGACAGGTACAGGGGCGCTGCTTATTACCCCTCCTGAGCTGGCACTGGTAATGTTATGTGCTGTACAATAGGACATCTAGTCTACACTAAAGCTGACAGGTACAGGGGCGCTGCTTATTACCCCTCCTGAGCTGGCACTGGTAATGTTATGTGCTGTACAATAGGACATCTAGTCTACACTAAAGCTGACAGGTACAGGGGCGCTGCTTATTACCCCTCCTGAGCTGGCACTGGTAATGTTATGTGCTATACAATAGGACATCTAGTCTACACTAAAGCTGACAGGTACAGGGGTACTGCTTATTACCCCTCCTGAGCTGGCACTGGTAATGTTATGTGCTATACAATAGGACATCTAGTCTACACTAAAGCTGACAGGTACAGGGGCGCTGCTTATTACCCCTCCTGAGCTGGCACTGGTAATGTTATGTGCTATACAATAGGACATCTAGTCTACACTAAAGCTGACAGGTACAGGGGCGCTGCTTATTACCCTTCCTGAGCTGGCACTGGTAATGTTATGTGCTGTACAATAGGACATCTAGTCTACACTAAAGCTGACAGGTACAGGGGTACTGCTTATTACCCCTCCTGAGCTGGCACTGGTAATGTTATGTGCTATACAATAGGACATCTAGTCTACACTAAAGCTGACAGGTACAGGGGTACTGCTTATTACCCCTCCTGAGCTGGCACTGGTAATGTTATGTGCTATACAATAGGACATCTAGTCTACACTAAAGCTGACAGGTACAGGGGTGCTGCTTATTACCCCTCCTGAGCTGGCACTGGTAATGTTATGTGCTATACAATAGGACATCTAGTCTACACTAAAGCTGACAGGTACAGGGGCGCTGCTTATTACCCCTCCTGAGCTGGCACTGGTAATGTTATGTGCTATACAATAGGACATGTAGTCTACACTAAAGCTGACAGGTACAGGGGCGCTGCTTATTACCCCTCCTGAGCTGGCACTGGTAATGTTGTGTGCTGTACAATAGGACATCTAGTCTACACTAAAGCTGACAGGTACAGGGGCGCTGCTTATTACCCCTCCTGAGCTGGCACTGGTAATGTTATGTGCTATACAATAGGACATCTAGTGTACAGTAAAGCTGACAGGTACAGGGGCGCTGCTTATTACCCCTCCTGAGCTGGCACTGGTAATGTTATGTGCTATACAATAGGACATCTAGTCTACACTAAAGCTGACAGGTACAGGGGCGCTGCTTATTACCCCTCCTGAGCTGGCACTGGTAATGTTATGTGCTATACAATAGGACATCTAGTATACACTAAAGCTGACAGGTACAGGGGTGCTGCTTATTACCCCTCCTGAGCTGGCACTGGTAATGTTATGTGCTATACAATAGGACATCTAGTCTACACTAAAGCTGACAGGTACAGGGGCGCTGCTTATTACCCCTCCTGAGCTGGCACTGGTAATGTTATGTGCTATACAATAGGACATCTAGTGTACAGTAAAGCTGACAGGTACAGGGGCGCTGCTTATTACCCCTCCTGAGCTGGCACTGGTAGTGTTATGTGCTGTACAATAGGACATCTAGTCTACACTAAAGCTGACAGGTACAGGGGCGCTGCTTATTACCCCTCCTGAGCTGGCACTGGTAATGGTATGTGCTATACAATAGGAGATCTAGTCTACACTAAAGCTGACAGGTACAGGGGCGCTGCTTATTACCCCTCCTGAGCTGGCACCGGTAATGTGTGCTATACAATAGGACATCTAGTCTACACTAAAGCTGACAGGTACAGGGGCGCTGCTTATTACCCCTCCTGAGCTGGCACTGGTAATGTTATGTGCTATACAATAGGACATCTAGTCTACACTAAAGCTGACAGGTACAGGGGCGCTGCTTATTACCCCTCCTGAGCTGGCACTGGTAATGTTATGTGCTATACAATAGGACATCTAGTCTACACTAAAGCTGACAGGTACAGGGGCGCTGCTTATTACCCCTCCTGAGCTGGCACTGGTAATGTTATGTGCTATACAATAGGACATCTAGTCTACACTAAAGCTGACAGGTACAGGGGCGCTGCTTATTACCCCTCCTGAGCTGGCACTGGTAATGTTATGTGCTGTACAATAGGACATCTAGTCTACACTAAAGCTGACAGGTACAGGGGCGCTGCTTATTACCCCTCCTGAGCTGGCACTGGTAATGGTATGTGCTATACAATAGTACATCTAGTCTACACTAAAGCTGACAGGTACAGGGGCGCTGCTTATTACCCCTCCTGAGCTGGCACTGGTAATGTTATGTGCTATACAATAGGACATCTAGTCTACACTAAAGCTGACAGGTACAGGGGCGCTGCTTATTACCCCTCCTGAGCTGGCACTGGTAATGTTATGTGCTGTACAATAGGACATCTAGTCTACACTAAAGCTGACAGGTACAGGGGCGCTGCTTATTACCCCTCCTGAGCTGGCACTGGTAATGGTATGTGCTATACAATAGGAGATCTAGTCTACACTAAAGCTGACAGGTACAGGGGCGCTGCTTATTACCCCTCCTGAGCTGGCACCGGTAATGTGTGCTATACAATAGGACATCTAGTCTACACTAAAGCTGACAGGTACAGGGGCGCTGCTTATTACCCCTCCTGAGCTGGCACTGGTAATGTTATGTGCTATACAATAGGAGATCTAGTCTACACTAAAGCTGACAGGTACAGGGGCGCTGCTTATTACCCCTCCTGAGCTGGCACTGGTAATGTTATGTGCTATACAATAGGACATCTAGTCTACAGTAAAGCTGACAGGTACAGGGGCGCTGCTTATTACCCCTCCTGAGCTGGCACTGGTAATGTTATGTGCTATACAATAGGACATCTAGTCTACACTAAAGCTGACAGGTACAGGGGCGCTGCTTATTACCCCTCCTGAGCTGGCACCGGTAATGTGTGCTATACAATAGGACATCTAGTCTACACTAAAGCTGACAGGTACAGGGGCGCTGCTTATTACCCCTCCTGAGCTGGCACTGGTAATGTTATGTGCTATACAATAGGACATCTAGTCTACACTAAAGCTGACAGGTACAGGGGCGCTGCTTATTACCCCTCCTGAGCTGGCACTGGTAATGTTATGTGTTATACAATAGGACATCTAGTCTACACTAAAGCTGACAGGTACAGGGGTGCTGCTTATTACCCCTCCTGAGCTGGCACTGGTAATGTTATGTGTTATACAATAGGACATCTAGTCTACACTAAAGCTGACAGGTACAGGGGCGCTGCTTATTACCCCTCCTGAGCTGGCACTGGTAATGGTATGTGCTATACAATAGGACATCTAGTCTACACTAAAGCTGACAGGTACAGGGGCGCTGCTTATTACCCCTCCTGAGCTGGCACTGGTAATGTGTGCTATACAATAGGACATCTAGTCTACACTAAAGCTGACAGGTACAGGGGCGCTGCTTATTACCCCTCCTGAGCTGGCACTGGTAATGGTATGTGCTATACAATAGGACATCTAGTCTACACTAAAGCTGACAGGTACAGGGGCGCTGCTTATTACCCCTCCTGAGCTGGCACTGGTAATGTTATGTGCTATACAATAGGACATCTAGTCTACACTAAAGCTGACAGGTACAGGGGCGCTGCTTATTACCCCTCCTGAGCTGGCACTGGTAATGTTATGTGCTATACAATAGGACATCTAGTCTACACTAAAGCTGACAGGTACAGGGGTGCTGCTTATTACCCCTCCTGAGCTGGCACTGGTAATGTTATGTGCTGTACAATAGGACATCTAGTCTACACTAAAGCTGACAGGTACAGGGGCGCTGCTTATTACCCCTCCTGAGCTGGCACTGGTAATGTGTGCTGTACAATAGGACATCTAGTCTACACTAAAGCTGACAGGTACAGGGGCGCTGCTTATTACCCCTCCTGAGCTGGCACTGGTAATGTTATGTGCTGTACAATAGGACATCTAGTCTACACTAAAGCTGACAGGTACAGGGGCGCCGCTTATTACCCCTCCTGAGCTGGCACTGGTAATGTTATGTGCTATACAATAGGACATCTAGTCTACACTAAAGCTGACAGGTACAGGGGCGCTGCTTATTACCCCTCCTGAGCTGGCACTGGTAATGTTATGTGCTATACAATAGGACATCCAGTCTACACTAAAGCTGACAGGTACAGGGGCGCTGCTTATTACCCCTCCTGAGCTGGCACTGGTAATGTTATGTGCTATACAATAGGACATCTAGTCTACACTAAAGCTGACAGGTACAGGGGCGCTGCTTATTACCCCTCCTGAGCTGGCACTGGTAATGTTATGTGCTATACAATAGGACATCTAGTCTACACTAAAGCTGACAGGTACAGGGGCGCTGCTTATTACCCCTCCTGAGCTGGCACTGGTAATGTTATGTGCTATACAATAGGACATCTAGTGTACAGTAAAGCTGACAGGTACAGGGGCGCTGCTTACTACCCCTCCTGAGCTGGCACTGGTAATGTTATGTGCTGTACAATAGGACATCTAGTCTACACTAAAGCTGACAGGTACAGGGGCGCTGCTTATTACCCCTCCTGAGCTGGCACTGGTAATGTGTGCTATACAATAGGACATCTAGTGTACAGTAAAGCTGACAGGTACAGGGGTGCTGCTTATTACCCCTCCTGAGCTGGCACTGGTAATGTTATGTGCTGTACAATAGGACATCTAGTCTACACTAAAGCTGACAGGTACAGGGGCGCTGCTTATTACCCCTCCTGAGCTGGCACTGGTAATGTGTGCTATACAATAGGACATCTAGTCTACACTAAAGCTGACAGGTACAGGGGCGCTGCTTACTACCCCTCCTGAGCTGGCACTGGTAATGTTATGTGCTATACAATAGGACATGTAGTCTACACTAAAGCTGACAGGTACAGGGGCGCTGCTTATTACCCCTCCTGAGCTGGCACTGGTAATGTGTGCTATACAATAGAACATCTAGTCTACACTAAAGCTGACAGGTACAGGGGCGCTGCTTATTACCCCTCCTGAGCTGGCACTGGTAATGTTATGTGCTGTACAATAGGACATCTAGTCTACACTAAAGCTGACAGGTACAGGGGCGCTGCTTATTACCCCTCCTGAGCTGGCACTGGTAATGTTATGTGCTATACAGTAGGACATCTAGTCTACACTAAAGCTGACAGGTACAGGGGCGCTGCTTATTACCCCTCCTGAGCTGGCACTGGTAATGTTATGTGTTATACAATAGGACATCTAGTCTACACTAAAGCTGACAGGTACAGGGGTGCTGCTTATTACCCCTCCTGAGCTGGCACTGGTAATGTTATGTGTTATACAATAGGACATCTAGTCTACACTAAAGCTGACAGGTACAGGGGCGCTGCTTATTACCCCTCCTGAGCTGGCACTGGTAATGTGTGCTATACAATAGGACATCTAGTCTATACTAAAGCTGACAGGTACAGGGGCGCTGCTTATTACCCCTCCTGAGCTGGCACTGGTAATGTTATGTGCTATACAATAGGACATCTAGTATACACTAAAGCTGACAGGTACAGGGGCGCTGCTTATTACCCCTCCTGAGCTGGCACTGGTAATGTTATGTGCTATACAATAGGACATCTAGTCTACACTAAAGCTGACAGGTACAGGGGCGCTGCTTATTACCCCTCCTGAGCTGGCACTGGTAATATTATGTGCTATACAATAGGACATCTAGTCTACACTAAAGCTGACAGGTACAGGGGCGCTGCTTATTACCCCTCCTGAGCTGGCACTGGTAATGTTATGTGCAATACAATAGGACATCTAGTCTACACTAAAGCTGACAGGTACAGGGGCGCTGCTTATTACCCCTCCTGAGCTGGCACTGGTAATGTTATGTGCTGTACAATAGGACATCTAGTCTACACTAAAGCTGACAGGTACAGGGGCGCTGCTTATTACCCCTCCTGAGCTGGCACTGGTAATGTGTGCTATACAATAGGACATCTAGTCTACACTAAAGCTGACAGGTACAGGGGCGCTGCTTATTACCCCTCCTGAGCTGGCACTGGTAATGTTATGTGCTGTACAATAGGACATCTAGTCTACACTAAAGCTGACAGGTACAGGGGCGCTGCTTATTACCCCTCCTGAGCTGGCACTGGTAATGTTATGTGCAATACAATAGGACATCTAGTCTACACTATAGCTGACAGGTACAGGGGCGCTGCTTATTACCCCTCCTGAGCTGGCACTGGTAATGTGTGCTGTACAATAGGACATCTAGTCTACACTAAAGCTGACAGGTACAGGGGCGCTGCTTATTACCCCTCCTGAGCTGGCACTGGTAATGTTATGTGCTATACAATAGGACATCTAGTCTACACTAAAGCTGACAGGTACAGGGGCGCTGCTTATTACCCCTCCTGAGCTGGCACTGGTAATGTTATGTGTTATACAATAGGACATCTAGTCTACACTAAAGCTGACAGGTACAGGGGCGCTGCTTATTACCCCTCCTGAGCTGGCACTGGTAATGTTATGTGCTATACAATAGGACATCTAGTCTACACTAAAGCTGACAGGTACAGGGGCGCTGCTTATTACCCCTCCTGAGCTGGCACTGGTAATGTTATGTGCTATACAATAGGACATCTAGTCTACACTAAAGCTGACAGGTACAGGGGCGCTGCTTATTACCCCTCCTGAGCTGGCACTGGTAATGTGTGCTGTACAATAGGACATCTAGTCTACAATAAAGCTGACAGGTACAGGGGCGCTGCTTATTACCCCTCCTGAGCTGGCACTGGTAATGTTATGTGCTATACAATAGGACATCTAGTCTACACTAAAGCTGACAGGTACAGGGGCGCTGCTTATTACCCCTCCTGAGCTGGTACTGGTAATGTTATGTGCTATACAATAGGACATCCAGTCTACACTAAAGCTGACAGGTACAGGGGCGCTGCTTATTACCCCTCCTGAGCTGGCACTGGTAATGTTATGTGCTGTACAATAGGACATCTAGTCTACACTAAAGCTGACAGGTACAGGGGCGCTGCTTATTACCCCTCCTGAGCTGGCACTGGTAATGTTATGTGTTATACAATAGGACATCCAGTCTACACTAAAGCTGACAGGTACAGGGGCGCTGCTTATTACCCCTCCTGAGCTGGCACTGGTAATGTTATGTGCTGTACAATAGGACATCTAGTCTACACTAAAGCTGACAGGTACAGGGGCGCTGCTTATTACCCCTCCTGAGCTGGCACTGGTAATGTTATGTGTTATACAATAGGACATCTAGTCTACACTAAAGCTGACAGGTACAGGGGCGCTGCTTATTACCCCTCCTGAGCTGGCACTGGTAATGTGTGCTGTACAATAGGACATCTAGTCTACAATAAAGCTGACAGGTACAGGGGCGCTGCTTATTACCCCTCCTGAGCTGGTACTGGTAATGTTATGTGCTATACAATAGGACATCCAGTCTACACTAAAGCTGACAGGTACAGGGGCGCTGCTTATTACCCCTCCTGAGCTGGCACTGGTAATGTTATGTGCTGTACAATAGGACATCTAGTCTACACTAAAGCTGACAGGTACAGGGGCGCTGCTTATTACCCCTCCTGAGCTGGCACTGGTAATGTTATGTGCTATACAATAGGACATCCAGTCTACACTAAAGCTGACAGGTACAGGGGCGCTGCTTATTACCCCTCCTGAGCTGGCACTGGTAATGTTATGTGCTGTACAATAGGACATCTAGTCTACACTAAAGCTGACAGGTACAGGGGCGCTGCTTATTACCCCTCCTGAGCTGGTACTGGTAATGTTATGTGCTATACAATAGGACATCCAGTCTACACTAAAGCTGACAGGTACAGGGGCGCTGCTTATTACCCCTCCTGAGCTGGCACTGGTAATGTGTGCTGTACAATAGGACATCTAGTCTACAATAAAGCTGACAGGTACAGGGGCGCTGCTTACTACCCCTCCTGAGCAGGCACTGGTAATGTTATGTGCTGTACAATAGGACATCTAGTCTACACTAAAGCTGACAGGTACAGGGGCGCTGCTTATTACCCCTCCTGAGCTGGCACTGGTAATGTTATGTGCTATACAATAAGACATCTAGTCTACACTAAAGCTGACAGGTACAGGGGCGCTGCTTATTACCCCTCCTGAGCTGGCACAGGTAATGTGTGCTATACAATAGGACATCTAGTCTACACTAAAGCTGACAGGTACAGGGGCGCTGCTTACTACCCCTCCTGAGCTGGCACTGGTAATGTTATGTGCTATACAATAGGACATCTAGTCTACACTAAAGCTGACAGGTACAGGGGCGCTGCTTACTACCCCTCCTGAGCTGGCACTGGTAATGTGTGCTGTACAATAGGACATCTAGTCTACACTAAAGCTGACAGGTACAGGGGCGCTGCTTATTACCCCTCCTGAGCTGGCACAGGTAATGTGTGCTATACAATAGGACATCTAGTCTACACTAAAGCTGACAGGTACAGGGGCGCTGCTTACTACCCCTCCTGAGCTGGCACTGGTAATGTTATGTGCTATACAATAGGACATCTAGTCTACACTAAAGCTGACAGGTACAGGGGCGCTGCTTACTACCCCTCCTGAGCTGGCACTGGTAATGTGTGCTGTACAATAGGACATCTAGTCTACACTAAAGCTGACAGGTACAGGGGCGCTGCTTATTACCCCTCCTGAGCTGGCACTGGTAATGTTATGTGCTATACAATAGGACATCTAGTCTACACTAAAGCTGACAGGTACAGGGGCGCTGCTTATTACCCCTCCTGAGCTGGCACTGGTAATGTTATGTGCTATACAATAGGACATCTAGTCTACACTAAAGCTGACAGGTACAGGGGCGCTGCTTATTACCCCTCCTGAGCTGGCACTGGTAATGTTATGTGCTATACAATAGGACATCTAGTCTACACTAAAGCTGACAGGTACAGGGGCGCTGCTTATTACCCCTCCTGAGCTGGCACTGGTAATGTTATGTGCTATACAATAGGACATCTAGTCTACACTAAAGCTGACAGGTACAGGGGAGCTGCTTATTACCCCTCCTGAGCTGGCACTGGTAATGTTATGTGCTGTACAATAGGACATCTAGTCTACACTAAAGCTGACAGGTACAGGGGCGCTGCTTATTACCCCTCCTGAGCTGGCACTGGTAATGTTATGTGCTATACAATAGGACATCTAGTCTACACTAAAGCTGACAGGTACAGGGGCGCTGCTTATTACCCCTCCTGAGCTGGCACTGGTAATGTGTGCTATACAATAGGACATCTAGTCTACACTAAAGCTGACAGGTACAGGGGCGCTGCTTATTACCCCTCCTGAGCTGGCACTGGTAATGTTATGTGCTGTACAATAGGACATCTAGTCTACACTAAAGCTGACAGGTACAGGGGTGCTGCTTATTACCCCTCCTGAGCTGGCACTGGTAATGTTATGTGCTATACAATAGGACATCTAGTCTACACTAAAGCTGACAGGTACAGGGGCGCTGCTTATTACCCCTCCTGAGCTGGCACCGGTAATGTGTGCTATACAATAGGACATCTAGTCTACACTAAAGCTGACAGGTACAGGGGCGCTACTTATTACCCCTCCTGAGCTGGCACCGGTAATGTGTGCTATACAATAGGACATCTAGTCTACACTAAAGCTGACAGGTACAGGGGCGCTGCTTATTACCCCTCCTGAGCTGGCACTGGTAATGTTATGTGCTGTACAATAGGACATCTAGTCTACACTAAAGCTGACAGGTACAGGGGCGCTGCTTATTACCCCTCCTGAGCTGGCACTGGTAATGTTATGTGCTATACAATAGGACATCTAGTCTACACTAAAGCTGACAGGTACAGGGCGCTGCTTATTACCCCTCCTGAGCTGGCACTGGTAATGTTATGTGCTGTACAATAGGACATCCAGTCTACACTAAAGCTGACAGGTACAGGGGCGCTGCTTATTACCCCTCCTGAGCTGGCACTGGTAATGTTATGTGCTGTACAATAGGACATCTAGTCTACACTAAAGCTGACAGGTACAGGGGTGCTGCTAATTACCCCTCCTGAGCTGGCACTGGTAATGTTATGTGCTATACAATAGGACATCTAGTCTACACTAAAGCTGACAGGTACAGGGGCGCTGCTTATTACCCCTCCTGAGCTGTCACTGGTAATGTTATGTGTTATACAATAGAACATATAGTCTACACTAAAGCTGACAGGTACAGGGGCGCTGCTTATTACCCCTCCTGAGCTGGCACTGGTAATGTTATGTGCTGTACAATAGGATATCTAGTCTACACTAAAGCTGACAGGTACAGGGCGCTGCTTATTACCCCTCCTGAGCTGGCACTGGTAATATGTGCTATACAATAGGACATCTAGTCTACACTAAAGCTGACAGGTACAGGGGTGCTGCTTATTACCCCTCCTGAGCTGGCACTGGTAATGTTATGTGCTATACAATAGGACATCTAGTCTACACTAAAGCTGACAGGTACAGGGGCGCTGCTTATTACCCCTCCTGAGCTGGCACTGGTAATGTGTGCTATACAATAGGACATCTAGTCTACACTAAAGCTGACAGGTACAGGGGTGCTGCTTATTACCCCTCCTGAGCTGGCACTGGTAATGTTATGTGCTATACAATAGGACATCTAGTCTACACTAAAGCTGACAGGTACAGGGGCGCTGCTTATTACCCCTCCTGAGCTGGCACTGGTAATGTTATGTGCTATACAATAGGACATCTAGTCTACACTAAAGCTGACAGGTACAGGGGCGCTGCTTATTACCCCTCCTGAGCTGGCACTGGTAATGTGTGCTATACAATAGGACATCTAGTCTACAGTAAAGCTGACAGGTACAGGGGCGCTGCTTATTACCCCTCCTGAGCTGGCACTGGTAATGTTATGTGCTGTACAATAGGACATCTAGTCTACACTAAAGCTGACAGGTACAGGGGCGCTGCTTATTACCCCTCCTGAGCTGGCACTGGTAATGTTATGTGCTATACAATAGTACATCTAGTCTACACTAAAGCTGACAGGTACAGGGGTGCTGCTTATTACCCCTCCTGAGCTGGCACTGGTAATGTTATGTGCTATACAATAGGACATCTAGTCTACACTAAAGCTGACAGGTACAGGGGCGCTGCTTATTACCCCTCCTGAGCTGGCACTGGTAATGTTATGTGTTATACAATAGGACATCTAGTCTACACTAAAGCTGACAGGTACAGGGGCGCTGCTTATTACCCCTCCTGAGCTGGCACTGGTAATGTGTGCTATACAATAGGACATCTAGTCTACACTAAAGCTGACAGGTACAGGGGCGCTGCTTATTACCCCTCCTGAGCTGGCACTGGTAATGTTATGTGCTGTACAATAGGACATCTAGTCTACACTAAAGCTGACAGGTACAGGGGCGCTGCTTATTACCCCTCCTGAGCTGGCACTGGTAATGTTATGTGCTATACAATAGGACATCTAGTCTACACTAAAGCTGACAGGTACAGGGGCGCTGCTTAATACCCCTCCTGAGCTGGCACTGGTAATGTTATGTGCTATACAATAGGACATCTAGTATACACTAAAGCTGTCAGGTACAGGGGCGCTGCTTATTACCCCTCCTGAGCTGGCACTGGTAATGTTATGTGCTATACAATAGGACATTTAGTCTACACTAAAGCTGACAGGTACAGGGGCGCTGCTTATTACCCCTCCTGAGCTGGCACTGGTAATGTGTGCTATACAATAGGACATCTAGTCTACACTAAAGCTGACAGGTACAGGGGCGCTGCTTATTACCCCTCCTGAGCTGGCACTGGTAATGTTATGTGCTATACAATAGGACATCTAGTCTACACTAAAGCTGACAGGTACAGGGGCGCTGCTTATTACCCCTCCTGAGCTGGCACTGGTAATGTTATGTGCTATACAATAGGACATCTAGTCTACACTAAAGCTGACAGGTACAGGGGAGCTGCTTATTACCCCTCCTGAGCTGGCACTGGTAATGTGTGCTATACAATAGGACATCTAGTCTACACTAAAGCTGACAGGTACAGGGGAGCTGCTTATTACCCCTCCTGAGCTGGCACTGGTAATGTTATGTGCTATACAATAGGACATCTAGTCTACACTAAAGCTGACAGGTACAGGGGCGCTGCTTATTACCCCTCCTGAGCTGGCACTGGTAATGTGTGCTATACAATAGGACATCTAGTCTACACTAAAGCTGACAGGTACAGGGGAGCTGCTTATTACCCCTCCTGAGCTGGCACTGGTAATGTTATGTTCTATACAATAGGACATCTAGTCTACACTAAAGCTGACAGGTACAGGGGCGCTGCTTATTACCCCTCCTGAGCTGGCACTGGTAATGTGTGCTATACAATAGGACATCTAGTCTACACTAAAGCTGACAGGTACAGGGGCGCTGCTTATTACCCCTCCTGAGCTGGCACTGGTAATGTTATGTGCTATACAATAGGACATCTAGTCTACACTAAAGCTGACAGGTACAGGGGCGCTGCTTATTACCCCTCCTGAGCTGGCACTGGTAATGTTATGTGCTATACAATAGGACATCTAGTCTACACTAAAGCTGACAGGTACAGGGGCGCTGCTTATTACCCCTCCTGAGCTGGCACTGGTAATGTTATGTGCTGTACAATAGGACATCTAGTCTACACTAAAGCTGACAGGTACAGGGGCGCTGCTTATTACCCCTCCTGAGCTGGCACTGGTAATGTTATGTGCTATACAATAGGACATCTAGTCTACACTAAAGCTGACAGGTACAGGGGCGCTGCTTATTACCCCTCCTGAGCTGGCACTGGTAATGTGTGCTATACAATAGGACATCTAGTCTACACTAAAGCTGACAGGTACAGGGGCGCTGCTTATTACCCCTCCTGAGCTGGCACTGGTAATGTTATGTGCTGTACAATAGGACATCTAGTCTACACTAAAGCTGACAGGTACAGGGGCGCTGCTTATTACCCCTCCTGAGCTGGCACTGGTAATGTTATGTGCTATACAATAGGACATCTAGTCTACACTAAAGCTGACAGGTACAGGGGCGCTGCTTATTACCCCTCCTGAGCTGGCACTGGTAATGTTATGTATGTGCTGTACAATAAGACATCTAGTATACACTAAAGCTGACAGGTACAGGGGCGCTGCTTATTACCCCTCCTGAGCTGGCACTGGTAATGTGTGCTATACAATAGGACATCTAGTCTACACTAAAGCTGACAGGTACAGGGGCGCTGCTTATTACCCCTCCTGAGCTGGCACTGGTAATGTGTGCTATACAATAGGACATCTAGTCTACACTAAAGCTGACAGGTACAGGGGCGCTGCTTATTACCCCTCCTGAGCTGGCACTGGTAATGTTATGTATGTGCTTTACAATAGGACATCTAGTATACACTAAAGCTGACAGGTACAGGGGCGCTGCTTATTACCCCTCCTGAGCTGGCACTGGTAATGTTATGTGTGCTATACAATAGGACATCTAGTCTACACTAAAGCTGACAGGTACAGGGGCGCTTCTTATTACCCCTCCTGAGCTGGCACTGGTAATGTGTGCTGTACAATAGGACATCTAGTCTACACTAAAGCTGACAGGTACAGGGGCGTTGCTTATTACCCCTCCTGAGCTGGCAGTGGTAATGTGTGCTATACAATAGGACATCTAGTTTACACTAAAGCTGACAGGTACAGGGGCGCTGCTTATTACCCCTCCTGAGCTGGCACTGGTAATGTTATGTGCTATACAATAGGACATCTAGTCTATACTAAAGCTGACAGGTACAGGGGTGCTGCTTATTACCCCTCCTGAGCTGGCACTGGTAATGTTATGTGCTATACAATAGGACATCTAGTCTATACTAAAGCTGACAGGTACAGGGGCGCTGCTTATTACCCCTCCTGAGCTGGCACTGGTAATGTTATGTGCTATACAATAGGACATCTAGTCTACACTAAAGCTGACAGGTACAGGGGCGCTGCTTATTACCCCTCCTGAGCTGGCACTGGTAATGTTATGTGCTATACAATAGGACATCTAGTCTACACTAAAGCTGACAGGTACAGGGGCGCTGCTTATTACCCCTACTGAGCTGGCACTGGTAATGTTATGTGCTATACAATAGGACATCTAGTCTACACTAAAGCTGACAGGTACAGGGGCGCTGCTTATTACCCCTACTGAGCTGGCACTGGTAATGTTATGTGCTATACAATAGGACATCTAGTCTACACTAAAGCTGACAGGTACAGGGGCGCTGCTTATTACCCCTACTGAGCTGGCACTGGTAATGTTATGTGCTATACAATAGGACATCTAGTCTACACTAAAGCTGACAGGTACAGGGGCGCTGCTTATTACCCCTCCTGAGCTGGCACTGGTAATGTTATGTGCTATACAATAGGACATCTAGTCTACACTAAAGCTGACAGGTACAGGGGCGCTGCTTATTACCCCTCCTGAGCTGGCACTGGTAATGTGTGCTATACAATAGGACATCTAGTCTACACTAAAGCTGACAGGTACAGGGGCGCTGCTTATTACCCCTCCTGAGCTGGCACTGGTAATGTTATGTGTTATACAATAGGACATCTAGTCTACACTAAAGCTGACAGGTACAGGGGCGCTGCTTATTACCCCTCCTGAGCTGGCACTGGTAATGTTATGTGCTATACAATAGGACATCTAGTCTACACTAAATCTGACAGGTACAGGGGCGCTGCTTATTACCCCTCCTGAGCTGGCACTGGTAATGTTATGTGCTATACAATAGGACATCTAGTATACACTAAAGCTGACAGGTACAGGGGCGCTGCTTATTACCCCTCCTGAGCTGGCACTGGTAATGTGTGCTATACAATAGGACATCTAGTCTACACTAAAGCTGACAGGTACAGGGGCGCTGCTTATTACCCCTACTGAGCTGGCACTGGTAATGTTATGTGTTATACAATAGGACATCTAGTATACACTAAAGCTGACAGGTACAGGGGCGCTGCTTATTACCCCTCCTGAGCTGGCACTGGTAATGTTATGTGCTATACAATAGGACATCTAGTATACACTAAAGCTGACAGGTACAGGGGCGCTGCTTATTACCCCTCCTGAGCTGGCACTGGTAATGTGTGCTATACAATAGGACATCTAGTCTACACTAAAGCTGACAGGTACAGGGGCGCTGCTTATTACCCCTCCTGAGCTGGCACTGGTAATGTTATGTGCTATACAATAGGACATCTAGTCTACACTAAAGCTGACAGGTACAGGGTCGCTGCTTATTACCCCTCCTGAGCTGGCACTGGTAATGTTATGTGCTGTACAATAGGACATCTAGTCTACACTAAAGCTGACAGGTACAGGGGAGCTGCTTATTACCCCTCCTGAGCTGGCACTGGTAATGTTATGTGCTATACAATAGGACATCTAGTCTACACTAAAGCTGACAGGTACAGGGGCGCTGCTTATTACCCCTTCTGAGCTGGCACTGGTAATGTTATGTGCTGTACAATAGGACATCTAGTCTACACTAAAGCTGACAGGTAGAGGGGCGCTGCTTATTACCCCTCCTGAGCTGGCACTGGTAATGTTATGTGCTATACAATAGGACATCTAGTCTACACTAAAGCTGACAGGTACAGGGGCACTGCTTATTACCCCTCCTGAGCTGGAACTGGTAATGTTATGTGCTATACAATAGGACATCTAGTCTACACTAAAGCTGACAGGTACAGGGGCGCTGCTTATTACCCCTCCTGAGCTGGCACTGGTAATGTTATGTGCTGTACAATAGGACATCCAGTCTACACTAAAGCTGACAGGTACAGGGGCGCTGCTTATTACCCCTCCTGAGCTGGCACTGGTAATGTGTGCTATACAATAGGACATCTAGTCTACACTAAAGCTGACAGGTACAGGGGCGCTACTTATTACCCCTCCTGAGCTGGCACTGGTAATGTTATGTGCTATACAATAGGACATCTAGTCTACACTAAAGCTGACAGGTACAGGGGTGCTGCTTATTACCCCTCCTGAGCTGGCACTGGTAATGTTATGTGCTATACAATAGGACATCTAGTCTACACTAAAGCTGACAGGTACAGGGGTGCTGCTTATTACCCCTCCTGAGCTGGCACTGGTAATGTTATGTGCTATACAATAGGACATCTAGTCTACACTAAAGCTGACAGGTACAGGGGCGCTGCTTATTACCCCTCCTGAGCTGGCACTGGTAATGTTATGTGCTATACAATAGGACATCTAGTCTACACTAAAGCTGACAGGTACAGGGGCACTGCTTATTACCCCTCCTGAGCTGGCACTGGTAATGTTATGTGCTGTACAATAGGACATCTAGTCTACACTAAAGCTGACAGGTACAGGGGCGCTGCTTATTACCCCTCCTGAGCTGGCACTGGTAATGTGTGCTATACAATAGGACATCTAGTCTACACTAAAGCTGACAGGTACAGGGGAGCTGCTTATTACCCCTCCTGAGCTGGCACTGGTAATGTTATGTGCTATACAATAGGACATCTAGTCTACACTAAAGCTGACAGGTACAGGGGCGCTGCTTATTACCCCTCCTGAGCTGGCACTGGTAATGTGTGCTATACAATAGGACATCTAGTCTACACTAAAGCTGACAGGTACAGGGGCGCTGCTTATTACCCCTCCTGAGCTGGCACTGGTAATGTTATGTGCTATACAATAGGACATCTAGTATACACTAAAGCTGACAGGTACAGGGGCGCTGCTTATTACCCCTCCTGAGCTGGCACTGGTAATGTTATGTGCTGTACAATAGGACATCTAGTCTACACTAAAGCTGACAGGTACAGGGGCGCTGCTTATTACCCCTCCTGAGCTGGCACTGGTAATGTTATGTGCTATACAATAGGACATCTAGTCTACACTAAAGCTGACAGGTACAGGGGCGCTGCTTATTACCCCTCCTGAGCTGGCACTGGTAATGTTATGTGCTATACAATAGGACATCTAGTCTACACTAAAGCTGACAGGTACAGGGGCGCTGCTTATTACCCCTCCTGAGCTGGCACTGGTAATGTTATGTGCTGTACAATAGGACATCTAGTCTACACTAAAGCTGACAGGTACAGGGGCGCAGCTTATTACCCCTCCTGAGCTGGCACTGGTAATGTTATGTGCTATACAATAGGACATCTAGTCTACACTAAAGCTGACAGGTACAGGGGCGCTGCTTATTACCCCTCCTGAGCTGGCACTGGTAATGTTATGTGCTATACAATAGGACATCTAGTCTACACTAAAGCTGACAGGTACAGGGGCGCTGCTTATTATCCCTCCTGAGCTGGCACTGGTAATGTTATGTGCTATACAATAGGACATCTAGTCTACACTAAAGCTGACAGGTACAGGGGCGCTGCTTATTACCCCTCCTGAGCTGGCACTGGTAATGTGTGCTATACAATAGGACATCTAGTCTACACTAAAGCTGACAGGTACAGGGGCGCTGCTTATTACCCCTCCTGAGCTGGCACTGGTAATGTGTGCTATACAATAGGACATCTAGTCTACACTAAAGCTGACAGGTACAGGGGCGCTGCTTATTACCCCTCCTGAGCTGGCACTGGTAATGTTATGTGCTGTACAATAGGACATCTAGTCTACACTAAAGCTGACAGGTACAGGGGCGCTGCTTATTACCCCTCCTGAGCTGGCACTGGTAATGTTATGTGCTATACAATAGGACATCTAGTCTACACTAAAGCTGACAGGTACAGGGGCGCTGCTAATTACCCCTCCTGAGCTGGCACTGGTAATGTTATGTGCTACACAATAGGACATCTAATCTACACTAAAGCTGACAGGTACAGGGGCGCTGCTTATTACCCCTTCTGAGCTGGCACTGGTAATGTTATGTGCTATACAATAGGACATCTAGTCTACACTAAAGCTGACAGGTACAGGGGCGCTGCTTATTACCCCTCCTGAGCTGGCACTGGTAATGTGTGCTGTACAATAGGACATCTAGTCTACACTAAAGCTGACAGGTACAGGGGTGCTGCTTATTACCCCTCCTGAGCTGGCACTGGTAATGTTATGTGCTATACAATAGGACATCTAGTCTACACTAAAGCTGACAGGTACAGGGGCGCTGCTTATTACCCCTCCTGAGCTGGCACTGGTAATGGTATGTGTTATACAATAGGACATCTAGTCTACACTAAAGCTGACAGGTACAGGGGCGCTGCTTATTACCCCTCCTGAGCTGGCACTGGTAATGTTATGTGCTGTACAATAGGACATCTAGTCTACACTAAAGCTGACAGGTACAGGGGCGCTGCTTATTACCCCTCCTGAGCTGGCACTGGTAATGTTATGTGCTATACAATAGGACATCTAGTCTACACTAAAGCTGACAGGTACAGGGGCGCTGCTAATTACCCCTCCTGAGCTGGCACTGGTAATGTTATGTGCTACACAATAGGACATCTAATCTACACTAAAGCTGACAGGTACAGGGGCGCTGCTTATTACCCCTTCTGAGCTGGCACTGGTAATGTTATGTGCTATACAATAGGACATCTAGTCTACACTAAAGCTGACAGGTACAGGGGAGCTGCTTATTACCCCTCCTGAGCTGGCACTGGTAATGTTATGTGCTTTGCAATGGGACATCTAGTCTACACTAAAGCTGACAGGTACAGGGGCGCTGCTTATTACCCCTCCTGAGCTGGCACTGGTAATGTTATGTGCTATACAATAGGACATCTAGTCTACACTAAAGCTGACAGGTACAGGGGCGCTGCTTATTACCCCTCCTGAGCTGGCACTGGTAATGTTATGTGCTGTACAATAGGACATCTAGTCTACACTAAAGCTGACAGGTACAGGGGCGCTGCTTATTACCCCTCCTGAGCTGGCACTGGTAATGTGTGCTATACAATAGTACATCTAGTCTACACTAAAGCTGACAGGTACAGGGGCGCTGCTTATTACCCCTCCTGAGCTGGCACTGGTAATGTGTGCTGTACAATAGGACATCTAGTCTACACTAAAGCTGACAGGTACAGGGGCGCTGCTTATTACCCCTCCTGAGCTGGCACTGGTAATGTTATGTGTTATACAATAGGACATCTAGTCTACACTAAAGCTGACAGGTACAGGGGCGTTGCTTATTACCCCTCCTGAGCTGGCAGTGGTAATGTGTGCTATACAATAGGACATCTAGTTTACACTAAAGCTGACAGGTACAGGGGCGCTGCTTATTACCCCTACTGAGCTGGCACTGGTAATGTTATGTGCTATACAATAGGACATTTAGTGTCTACACTAAAGCTGACAGGTACAGGGGCGCTGCTTATTACCCCTCCTGAGCTGGCACTGGTAATGTTATGTGCTATACAATAGGACATCTAGTCTACACTAAAGCTGACAGGTACAGGGGCGCTGCTTATTACCCCTCCTGAGCTGGCACTGGTAATGTTATGTGCTGTACAATAGGACATCTAGTCTATACTAAAGCTGACAGGTACAGGGGCGCTGCTTATTACCCCTCCTGAGCTGGCACTGGTAATGTTATGTGCTATACAATAGGACATCTAGTCTACACTAAAGCTGACAGGTACAGGGGCGCTGCTTATTACCCCTCCTGAGCTGGCACTGGTAATGTGTGCTATACAATAGGACATCTAGTCTAGACTAAAGCTGACAGGTACAGGGGCGCTGCTTATTACCCCTACTGAGCTGGCACTGGTAATGTTATGTGCTATACAATAGGACATCTAGTCTACACTAAATCTGACAGGTACAGGGGTGCTGCTTATTACCCCTCCTGAGCTGGCACTGGTAATGTGTGCTATACAATAGGACATCTAGTCTACACTAAAGCTGACAGGTACAGGGGCGCTGCTTATTAGGCCTCCTGAGCTGGCACTGGTAATGTTGTGTGCTATACAATAGGACATCTAGTCTACACTAAAGCTGACAGGTACAGGGGCGCTGCTTATTACCCCTACTGAGCTGGCACTGGTAATGTTATGTGCTGTACAATAGGACATCTAGTCTACACTAAAGCTGACAGGTACAGGGGCGCTGCTTATTACCCCTCCTGAGCTGGCACTGGTAATGTTATGTGCTATACAATAGGACATCTAGTCTACACTAAAGCTGACAGGTACAGGGGCGCTACTTATTACCCCTCCTGAGCTGGCACTGGTAATGTTATGTGCTATACAATAGGACATCTAGTCTACACTAAAGCTGACAGGTACAGGGGCGCTGCTTATTACCCCTCCTGAGCTGGCACTGGTAATGTGTGCTATACAATAGGACATCTAGTCTACACTAAAGCTGACAGGTACAGGGGCGCTACTTATTACCCCTCCTGAGCTGGCACTGGTAATGTGTGCTGTACAATAGGACATCTAGTCTACACTAAAGCTGACAGGTACAGGGGCGCTGCTTATTACCCCTCCTGAGCTGGCACTGGTAATGTGTGCTGTACAATAGGACATCTAGTCTACACTAAAGCTGACAGGTACAGGGGCGCTGCTTATTACCCCTCCTGAGCTGGCACTGGTAATGTTATGTGCTATACAATAGGACATCTAGTCTACACTAAAGCTGACAGGTACAGGGGCGCTGCTTATTACCCCTCCTGAGCTGGCACTGGTAATGTTATGTGTTATACAATAGAACATCTAGTCTACACTAAAGCTGACAGGTACAGGGGCGCTGCTTATTACCCCTCCTGAGCTGGCACTGGTAATGTTATGTGCTATACAATAGGACATCTAGTCTACACTAAAGCTGACAGGTACAGGGGCGCTGCTTATTACCCCTCCTGAGCTGGCACTGGTAATGTGTGCTGTACAATAGGACATCTAGTCTACACTAAAGCTGACAGGTACAGGGGTGCTGCTTATTACCCCTCCTGAGCTGGCACTGGTAATGTTATGTGCTATACAATAGGACATCTAGTCTACACTAAAGCTGACAGGTACAGGGGCGCTGCTTATTACCCCTCCTGAGCTGGCACTGGTAATGGTATGTGTTATACAATAGGACATCTAGTCTACACTAAAGCTGACAGGTACAGGGGCGCTGCTTATTACCCCTCCTGAGCTGTCACTGGTAATGTGTGCTGTACAATAGGACATCTAGTCTACACTAAAGCTGACAGGTACAGGGGCGCTGCTTATTACCCCTCCTGAGCTGGCACTGGTAATGTGTGCTATACAATAGGACATCTAGTCTACACTAAAGCTGACAGGTACAGGGGCGCTGCTTATTGCCCCTCCTGAGCTGGCACTGGTAATGTTATGTGCTGTACAATAGGACATCTAGTCTACACTAAAGCTGACAGGTACAGGGGCGCTGCTTATTACCCCTCCTGAGCTGGCACTGGTAATGTGTGCTATACAATAGGACATCTAGTCTACACTAAAGCTGACAGGTACAGGGGCGCTGCTTATTACCCCTCCTGAGCTGGCACTGGTAATGTTATGTGCTGTACAATAGGACATCTAGTCTACACTAAAGCTGACAGGTACAGGGGCGCTGCTTATTACCCCTCCTGAGCTGGCACTGGTAATGTTATGTGCTATACAATAGGACATCTAGTCTACACTAAAGCTGACAGGTACAGGGGCGCTGCTAATTACCCCTCCTGAGCTGGCACTGGTAATGTTATGTGCTACACAATAGGACATCTAATCTACACTAAAGCTGACAGGTACAGGGGCGCTGCTTATTACCCCTTCTGAGCTGGCACTGGTAATGTTATGTGCTATACAATAGGACATCTAGTCTACACTAAAGCTGACAGGTACAGGGGAGCTGCTTATTACCCCTCCTGAGCTGGCACTGGTAATGTTATGTGCTTTGCAATGGGACATCTAGTCTACACTAAAGCTGACAGGTACAGGGGCGCTGCTTATTACCCCTCCTGAGCTGGCACTGGTAATGTTATGTGCTATACAATAGGACATCTAGTCTACACTAAAGCTGACAGGTACAGGGGCGCTGCTTATTACCCCTCCTGAGCTGGCACTGGTAATGTTATGTGCTGTACAATAGGACATCTAGTCTACACTAAAGCTGACAGGTACAGGGGCGCTGCTTATTACCCCTCCTGAGCTGGCACTGGTAATGTGTGCTATACAATAGTACATCTAGTCTACACTAAAGCTGACAGGTACAGGGGCGCTGCTTATTACCCCTCCTGAGCTGGCACTGGTAATGTGTGCTGTACAATAGGACATCTAGTCTACACTAAAGCTGACAGGTACAGGGGCGCTGCTTATTACCCCTCCTGAGCTGGCACTGGTAATGTTATGTGTTATACAATAGGACATCTAGTCTACACTAAAGCTGACAGGTACAGGGGCGTTGCTTATTACCCCTCCTGAGCTGGCAGTGGTAATGTGTGCTATACAATAGGACATCTAGTTTACACTAAAGCTGACAGGTACAGGGGCGCTGCTTATTACCCCTACTGAGCTGGCACTGGTAATGTTATGTGCTATACAATAGGACATTTAGTGTCTACACTAAAGCTGACAGGTACAGGGGCGCTGCTTATTACCCCTCCTGAGCTGGCACTGGTAATGTTATGTGCTATACAATAGGACATCTAGTCTACACTAAAGCTGACAGGTACAGGGGCGCTGCTTATTACCCCTCCTGAGCTGGCACTGGTAATGTTATGTGCTGTACAATAGGACATCTAGTCTATACTAAAGCTGACAGGTACAGGGGCGCTGCTTATTACCCCTCCTGAGCTGGCACTGGTAATGTTATGTGCTATACAATAGGACATCTAGTCTACACTAAAGCTGACAGGTACAGGGGCGCTGCTTATTACCCCTCCTGAGCTGGCACTGGTAATGTGTGCTATACAATAGGACATCTAGTCTAGACTAAAGCTGACAGGTACAGGGGCGCTGCTTATTACCCCTACTGAGCTGGCACTGGTAATGTTATGTGCTATACAATAGGACATCTAGTCTACACTAAATCTGACAGGTACAGGGGTGCTGCTTATTACCCCTCCTGAGCTGGCACTGGTAATGTGTGCTATACAATAGGACATCTAGTCTACACTAAAGCTGACAGGTACAGGGGCGCTGCTTATTAGGCCTCCTGAGCTGGCACTGGTAATGTTGTGTGCTATACAATAGGACATCTAGTCTACACTAAAGCTGACAGGTACAGGGGCGCTGCTTATTACCCCTACTGAGCTGGCACTGGTAATGTTATGTGCTGTACAATAGGACATCTAGTCTACACTAAAGCTGACAGGTACAGGGGCGCTGCTTATTACCCCTCCTGAGCTGGCACTGGTAATGTTATGTGCTATACAATAGGACATCTAGTCTACACTAAAGCTGACAGGTACAGGGGCGCTACTTATTACCCCTCCTGAGCTGGCACTGGTAATGTTATGTGCTATACAATAGGACATCTAGTCTACACTAAAGCTGACAGGTACAGGGGCGCTGCTTATTACCCCTCCTGAGCTGGCACTGGTAATGTGTGCTATACAATAGGACATCTAGTCTACACTAAAGCTGACAGGTACAGGGGCGCTACTTATTACCCCTCCTGAGCTGGCACTGGTAATGTGTGCTGTACAATAGGACATCTAGTCTACACTAAAGCTGACAGGTACAGGGGCGCTGCTTATTACCCCTCCTGAGCTGGCACTGGTAATGTGTGCTGTACAATAGGACATCTAGTCTACACTAAAGCTGACAGGTACAGGGGCGCTGCTTATTACCCCTCCTGAGCTGGCACTGGTAATGTTATGTGCTATACAATAGGACATCTAGTCTACACTAAAGCTGACAGGTACAGGGGCGCTGCTTATTACCCCTCCTGAGCTGGCACTGGTAATGTTATGTGTTATACAATAGAACATCTAGTCTACACTAAAGCTGACAGGTACAGGGGCGCTGCTTATTACCCCTCCTGAGCTGGCACTGGTAATGTTATGTGCTATACAATAGGACATCTAGTCTACACTAAAGCTGACAGGTACAGGGGCGCTGCTTATTACCCCTCCTGAGCTGGCACTGGTAATGTTATGTGTTATACAATAGAACATATAGTCTACACTAAAGCTGACAGGTACAGGGGCGCTGCTTATTACCCCTCCTGAGCTGGCACTGGTAATGTTATGTGCTGTACAATAGGACATCTAGTCTACACTAAAGCTGACAGGTACAGGGGCGCTGCTTATTACCCCTCCTGAGCTGGCACTGGTAATGTTATGTGCTGTACAATAGGACATCTAGTCTACACTAAAGCTGACAGGTACAGGGGAGCTGCTTATTACCCCTCCTGAGCTGGCACTGGTAATGTTATGTGCTGTACAATAGGACATCTAGTCTACACTAAAGCTGACAGGTACAGGGCGCTGCTTATTACCCCTCCTGAGCTGGCACTGGTAATGTAATGTGTTATACAATAGGACATCTAGTCTACACTAAAGCTGACAGGTACAGGGGCGCTGCTTATTACCCCTCCTGAGCTGGCACTGGTAATGTTATGTGCTGTACAATAGGACATCTAGTCTACACTAAAGCTGACAGGTACAGGGCGCTGCTTATTACCCCTCCTGAGCTGGCACTGGTAATGTAATGTGTTATACAATAGGACATCTAGTCTACACTAAAGCTGACAGGTACAGGGGCGCTGCTTATTACCCCTCCTGAGCTGGCACTGGTAATGTGTGCTATACAATAGGACATCTAGTCTACACTAAAGCTGACAGGTACAGGGGCGCTGCTTATTACCCCTCCTGAGCTGGCACTGGTAATGTTATGTGCTGTACAATAGGACATCTAGTCTACACTAAAGCTGACAGGTACAGGGGTGCTGCTTATTACCCCTCCTGAGCTGGCACTGGTAATGTTATGTGCTATACAATAGGACATCTAGTCTACACTAAAGCTGACAGGTACAGGGGTGCTGCTTATTACCCCTCCTGAGCTGGCACTGGTAATGTTATGTGCTGTACAATAGGACATCTAGTCTACACTAAAGCTGACAGGTACAGGGGTGCTGCTTATTACCCCTCCTGAGCTGGCACTGGTAATGTTATGTGCTATACAATAGGACATCTAGTCTACACTAAAGCTGACAGGTACAGGGGCGCTGCTTATTACCCCTCCTGAGCTGGCACTGGTAATGTTATGTGCTATACAATAGGACATCTAGTCTACACTAAAGCTGACAGGTACAGGGGCGCTGCTTATTACCCCTCCTGAGCTGGCACTGGTAATGTGTGCTATACAATAGGACATCTAGTCTACACTAAAGCTGACAGGTACAGGGGCGCTGCTTATTACCCCTCCTGAGCTGGCACTGATAATGTTATGTGCTATACAATAGGACATCTAGTCTACACTAAAGCTGACAGGTACAGGGGCGCTGCTTATTACCCCTTCTGAGCTGGCACTGGTAATGTTATGTGCTATACAATAGGACATCTAGTCTACACTAAAGCTGACAGGTACAGGGGCGCTGCTTACTACCCCTCCTGAGCTGGCACTGGTAATGTTATGTGCTATACAATAGGACATCTAGTCTACACTAAAGCTGACAGGTACAGGGGCGCTGCTTATTACCCCTCCTGAGCTGGCACTGGTAATGTTATGTGCTATACAATAGGACATCTAGTCTACACTAAAGCTGACAGGTACAGGGGCGCTGCTTATTACCCCTCCTGAGCTGGCACTGGTAATGTGTGCTATACAATAGGACATCTAGTCTACACTAAAGCTGACAGGTACAGGGGCGCTGCTTATTACCCCTCCTGAGCTGGCACTGGTAATGTTATGTGCTATGCAATAGGACATCTAGTCTACTCTACACTAAAGCTGACAGGTACAGGGGCGCTGCTTATTACCCCTCCTGAGCTGGCACTGGTAATGTTATGTGCTATACAATAGGACATCTAGTCTACACTAAAGCTGACAGGTACAGGGGCGCTGCTTATTACCCCTCCTGAGCTGGCACTGGTAATGTTATGTGCTGTACAATAGGACATCTAGTCTACACTAAAGCTGACAGGTACAGGGGTGCTGCTTATTACCCCTCCTGAGCTGGCACTGGTAATGTTATGTGCTATACAATAGGACACCTAGTCTACACTAAAGCTGACAGGTACAGGGGCGCTGCTTATTACCCCTCCTGAGCTGGCACTGGTAATGTTATGTGCTATACAATAGGACATCTAGTCTACACTAAAGCTGACAGGTACAGGGGCGCTGCTTATTACCCCTCCTGAGCTGGCACTGGTAATGTTATGTGCTATACAATAGGACATCTAGTCTACACTAAAGCTGACAGGTACAGGGGCGCTGCTTATTACCCCTCCTGAGCTGGCACTGGTAATGTTATGTGCTGTACAATAGGACATCTAGTCTACACTAAAGCTGACAGGTACAGGGGCGCTGCTTATTACCCCTCCTGAGCTGGCACTGGTAATGTTATGTGTTATACAATAGGACATCTAGTCTACACTAAAGCTGACAGGTACAGGGGCGCTGCTTATTACCCCTCCTGAGCTGGCACTGGTAATGTTATGTGCTATACAATAGGACATCTAGTCTACACTAAAGCTGACAGGTACAGGGGCGCTGCTTATTACCCCTCCTGAGCTGGCACTGGTAATGTTATGTGTTATACAATAGGACATCTAGTCTACACTAAAGCTGACAGGTACAGGGGCGCTGCTTATTACCCCTCCTGAGCTGGCACTGGTAATGTTATGTGCTATACAATAGGACATCTAGTCTACACTAAAGCTGACAGGTACAGGGGCGCTGCTTATTACCCCTCCTGAGCTGGCACTGGTAATGTTATGTGCTATACAATAGGACATCTAGTCTACACTAAAGCTGACAGGTACAGGGGCGCTGCTTATTACCCCTCCTGAGCTGGCACTGGTAATGTTATGTGCTATACAATAGGACATCTAGTCTACACTAAAGCTGACAGGTACAGGGGCGCTGCTTATTACCCCTCCTGAGCTGGCACTGGTAATGTTATGTGCTGTACAATAGGACATCTAGTCTACACTAAAGCTGACAGGTACAGGGGCGCTGCTTATTACCCCTCCTGAGCTGGCACTGGTAATGTTATGTGCTGTACAATAGGATATCTAGTCTACACTAAAGCTGACAGGTACAGGGGCGCTGCTTATTACCCCTCCTGAGCTGGCACTGGTAATGTTATGTGCTATACAATAGGACATCTAGTCTACACTAAAGCTGACAGGTACAGGGGCGCTGCTTATTACCCCTCCTGAGCTGGCACTGGTAATGTGTGCTGTACAATAGGACATCTAGTATACACTAAAGCTGACATGTACAGGGGTGCTGCTTATTACCCCTCCTGAGCTGGCACTGGTAATGTGTGCTATACAATAGGACACCTAGTCTACACTAAAGCTGACAGGTACAGGGGCGCTGCTTATTACCCCTCCTGAGCTGGCACTGGTAATGTTATGTGCTATACAATAGGACATCTAGTCTACACTAAAGCTGACAGGTACAGGGGAGCTGCTTATTACCCCTCCTGAGCTGGCACTGGTAATGTGTGCTGTACAATAGGACATCTAGTCTACACTAAAGCTGACAGGTACAGGGGAGCTGCTTATTACCCCTCCTGAGCTGGCACTGGTAATGTGTGCTGTACAATAGGACATCTAGTCTACACTAAAGCTGACAGGTACAGGGGCGCTGCTTATTACCCCTCCTGAGCTGGCACTGGTAATGTTATGTGCTATACAATAGGACATCTAGTCTACACTAAAGCTGACAGGTACAGGGGCGCTGCTTATTACCCCTCCTGAGCTGGCACTGGTAATGTTATGTGCTATACAATAGGACATCTAGTCTACACTAAAGCTGACAGGTACAGGGGCGCTGCTTATTACCCCTCCTGTGCTGGCACTGGTAATGTTATGTGCTATACAATAGGACATCTAGTCTACACTAAAGCTGACAGGTACAGGGGCGCTGCTTATTACCCCTCCTGAGCTGGCACTGGTAATGTGTGCTATACAATAGGACATCCAGTCTACACTAAAGCTGACAGGTACAGGGGCGCTGCTTATTACCCCTCCTGAGCTGGCACTGGTAATGTTATGTGCTATACAATAGTACATCTAGTGTACAGTAAAGCTGACAGGTACAGGGGAGCTGCTTATTACCCCTCCTGAGCTGGCACTGGTAATGTTATGTGCTGTACAATAGGATATCTAGTCTACACTAAAGCTGACAGGTACAGGGGCGCTGCTTATTACCCCTCCTGAGCTGGCACTGGTAATGTTATGTGCTGTACAATAGGACATCTAGTCTACACTAAAGCTGACAGGTACAGGGGCGCTGCTTATTACCCCTCCTGAGCTGGCACTGGTAATGTTATGTGCTATACAATAGGACATCTAGTCTACACTAAAGCTGACAGGTACAGGGGCGCTGCTTATTACCCCTCCTGAGCTGGCAGTGGTAATGTTATGTGCTATACAATAGGACATCTAGTCTACACTAAAGCTGACAGGTACAGGGGCGCTGCTTATTACCCCTCCTGAGCTGGCACTGGTAGTGTTATGTGCTATACAATAGGACATCTAGTCTACACTAAAGCTGACAGGTACAGGGGCGCTGCTTATTACCCCTCCTGAGCTGGCACTGGTAATGTTGTGTGCTGTACAATAGGACATCTAGTCTACATTAAAGCTGACAGGTACAGGGGCGCTGCTTATTACCCCTCCTGAGCTGGCACTGGTAATGTTATGTGCTGTACAATAGGACATCTAGTCTACACTAAAGCTGACAGGTACAGGGCGCTGCTTATTACCCCTCCTGAGCTGGCACTGGTAATGTTATGTGCTATACAATAGGACATCTAGTCTACAGTAAAGCTGACAGGTACAGGGCGCTGCTTATTACCCCTCCTGAGCTGGCACTGGTAATGTTGTGTGCTGTACAATAGGACATCTAGTCTACATTAAAGCTGACAGGTACAGGGGCGCTGCTTATTACCCCTCCTGAGCTGGCACTGGTAATGTTATGTGCTGTACAATAGGACATCTAGTCTACACTAAAGCTGACAGGTACAGGGCGCTGCTTATTACCCCTCCTGAGCTGGCACTGGTAATGTTATGTGCTATACAATAGGACATCTAGTCTACAGTAAAGCTGTGGGGGGGTGTACAGCTGTTATATAGTACACACTTCTAACAGTCATTCATTTGCTGTCATTGTGTCTGTAAGTCATCCATTGATTTTATTAATGGCCTCGCCGTCCACCCCTTACCCTCTTTTCCCCCCAATAAACACTCGGACAACTGAATTGCGATTTAAAAGGTCACAGCCAAATTTATTGATCGAATTAGAATTGGTACTCTATAAGTGGGTGGCGAGAAAGCAGTGCGTACCCCCGGCTACAGCCTCCGTATTAATTTCTTCTAAATTAAACAACGGGGCGGAACCTAAGTCCCGCCCTTGCGCAAGTTAGCTGAGCGGTACCACTTCCCACCATTGGCATAGCACCGGTCCACCCTTAAGATGACGACCGTGTCGGCCCTTGAGGCCACGACAAACTCGCCGAGGATCTGGGGGAAGTGCCGGCCAACCTACGTTGCGCTACTACAGACTGCCGAGGAGCACTGCTTGCCGCGCCTGCTGGACCTCTTTTGCCAGACCATAATTAAAGACCGAATTGGCCTGACGGTGCATCCACCGGGCTTAAACTTAAAATCAACTTCCAGTTACCTCACCTTCGCCCTGGTGATAATGAAAACTCTGGATTGCCTATCGGTGCCACCACCGAAAAAAAAAGAAAAAGAAAAAAAAACATTCAATTCCTAAATACCAGGGCCAATTGCCCTACCAACTGGGCGGGAGGGTGGGTGCCTTCTTGGATCCTTGATCAGCATGAAAGAGGAATCCTGCCTGGCATTCCTGGTCTTTTGTACCTCCCAGGTAAGTCTCCTCCCCCTTTTCCTATAGGATGCTGCTATGTTACCTGCTCTATCCCCCCCCCCCCCCTCCCCTCCCCTTTTCTCCCCTTCCCTGCCCCAGGCTCCTTCTTTAAAAAACCCAGGATGCGTATCTATTCTCGGGCCTAGTTTGTCCCTCGAATTCTTTAAGTCATCCATTGATTTTATTAATGGCCTCGCCGTCCACCCCTTACCCCCTTTTCCCCCCAATAAACACTCGGACAACTGAATTGCGATTTAAAAGGTCACAGCCAAATTTATTGATCGAATTAGAATTGGTACTCTATAAGTGGGTGGCGAGAAAGCAGTGCGTACCCCCGGCTATAGCCTCCGTATTAATTTCTTCTAAATTAAACAACGGGGCGGAACCTAAGTCCCGCCCTTGCGCAAGTTAGCTGAGCGGTACCACTTCCCACCATTGGCATAGCACCGGTCCACCCTTAAGATGACGACCGTGTCGGCCCTTGAGGCCACGACAAACTCGCCGAGGATCTGGGGGAAGTGCCGGCCAACCTACGTTGCGCTACTACAGACTGCCGAGGAGCACTGCTTGCCGCCATAGCCTGGTTCCTAGAACCCAGGCCCGCCACCCGCTGCTACCTCCTGCCTCCTGCCGACGCTTTCTGCTATGTCGCCCAAGAATAAAGCTAAGCCTTTCTCTGTCAGGTGTACCCCGTCTTGCCTGAATAGTCCCTCTTCTCCGAACCTCAACAACGGGTGTCTGACGATTGTATCGCCTTCTCCTGTTAAGAGCCGGGCTACCGCCTTGTTCACCTTTCTTCTGACCCTTTCTAACCCCGGGCCCCCCTGCGCCCTTGGGACTATATCGGACCATGTGATCCCTGTATTAGGCCACCGGCCCTTCAGCCATTGTATGTCAGCTTGTATTGCCGTAATCAGCTCGCTCCCCTTGCTTTTTCCTAGATCGTTGCCCCCTAGGTGTATTACGACCCTCCCCGGTATCCCTTGTGTCCTCTCGTTTCTTAGCAGCGTGTCCCGTAGCCCGTTCCACCTCAACCCCCTGATGCCTATCCATTCCACCTTTGTCCCCCACTTTTGTGCTAAGCCCCCTGCTGATTTGTGTCTGCTGGCCCAGTAAATATACGAGTGGCCGACCATCCAGACTTTCTCGTCCTTCTTTTCCCCTCCTGAAAAGTAGAATTACACATATCCGTTACCCCCTGCTGTATGCGGACCTATGTTGCGAACTTTCGCGCGACCCATATGAAGGTGAAAACCACAAAACCTCTTTTTGTTTGAGGGCAAAAATGGAAAAAGTCCTTCATTCCCCCATTTTATGGCGGGCGGCTTAAGGCCTTGGGTTTCGCGAAAGACGCCGCGCTGCCTTCTAGTCTTGCTTTTCCGCGCGAAGGTATAACTTGTACGCTCCTGATTTCCACCTGCCTAGCTTTTTGATCTCGCTTGCCGGCAACCCCTCTGCTTCCGCACAAGTTGCCGCTCCTATTCTAAAGGAATGTGTACCGTACTGCCCTACGGGCAGCTGCAAGGCCCTCAGGCCTTTCTTGAATATGCTTTGAAACTGGAATTTAGTCAGGGGGGATCCGCTATCATGCACTAACCACTGCGGCCAGTGACCCTGCGGGCGTTTCCGCTCGTAATCGCTTGCCAGTGCCACTGCGCATGTGCTTTCGTCTTCCTGCCTGCCTATCGCTACCCAGCGCCCCCGGCCTAACTGATCTGTTTTTGACTTGTGTATCTTGCAGAGCACCCTATCTTTCTCCACCGCTACGTTGCCTGACAGTAGGCCCGAATCTTTTGAACTCTTGGAGCTTGCTACCAGCTCCCCTACCCTGAAAGCCCCGAAGAAGGCGAGGGAAAAAGCTAGGCGGAATAGCCCTGTTTCGTACTCGTCCGCTGCGATGCGACTGACTACTTCTATTAAGCTCTTAAGCATGGGCCGCCCTATGGGCCTGCGCGCATCGCCTGGCGCTGCCTGCTCCCTTGCCCACCCTTTTAGGGCTTTTGCCAACAAAAATGACTTTGTAGGGTCTTCTTCCCCTCTCAGCTTAGAGACGTATGCTATCCCTGCCAGTGCTGCGGACATTGCTGCCTTAGATCTCCCCTGGCTATACCCCTGCCACACGTACTCCAACAGTTCCTCGCGAGCGTTCTTACCCGCCTCTCCTTTTCCTATCCTGAACGCCTGCCATTCGCTGAAAGCCGCCTCGTACGTCCTCAGCGTCCGCGGTGCCACTGCCTTTCTTGCTAGCCTTGCTAGTCCGGCTTGATAATCTGCCAGATATAATCAGGACAGTGTAAACCCTCCGACCTGGCGTGTGGCGCGAGCGTCCTGAATCTACCCCACTGGAACCTGGAAAGCGCATCCGCAATCTCATTTTCCACCCCCGGGACGTGACGCGCTATGAAGTCTATGTTCTTTTGCAAGCAGCGCAGCACTAGGTGCCTCAGTAGCCTGAGCGCTTGTGGTGATTCCGCTTTTTGGTTGCTTATCGCCTGTACCACCCCTAAGTTATCGCACCAGAATACTATGCTTTTGTTATCCAACCTGTCTGCCCATAACTCCACCGCCACTATTATCGGGAAGAGCTCCAGCAGCAACATGTTTTTTGTCCATCCGGCCTCTCTCCATGCCTCCGGCCAAGGCTGCGCACACCATTCCCCCCCCAAGTAAGCCCCGAAGCCGACTGCCCCAGAGGCGTCAGTGTATAACTGTAGCCCTGCGCTGTGCACCGGCTCGGGCATCCATATTCGGACCCCATTGAACTCCTTTAGGAACTCCAACCATACCCGCATGTCCCGCCTCAGCTCGCTTGATATGCGTATCTTATATCGCGCTTTCTTGACCCCGCAGGTCGCCCTCTCTAACCTGCGACAAAACACTTTGCCCATGGGAATGACCCTGCATGCAAAATTCAACAATCCTAACAGCGACTGCATCTGTTTAAGCGTGACTTTTTCCGCCCCTGCGCACTCCAGCAGCATGCCCTTCAGTTTTTCTATCTTCTCTACCGGTAGGCGGCACAGGCCAAGCTCCGTGTCGATCTCTATGCCTAGAAACGTTAGCCTCGGCGTGGGCCCCTCCGTCTTTTCTGCTGCTATCGGGACCCCTAGCTGACTGAAAAGCGCCTGCGTCGCAAATAACAGCTCCTTGCACTCCTTGCTGCCCTTAGGGCCCATTAGCAGGAAGTCGTCTAAGTAATGCGTTACTCTGCTCGCGCCTGTCCCTGCCCTTACACACCATTCTAAGAATGAACTGAATCGCTCGAAGAAAGCGCATGAGATGGAGCAACCCATTGGTAAGCATTTGTCTATGTAGTATTGCTCCCCTAGCTTAAAACCCATGTACTTGAAGGAATTTGGGTGGAGTGGTAGCAGGCGAAACGCGGACTCGATATCCACTTTCGCTAGCAACGCCCCTTTGCCGCGTCCCTGCACCATGGCCAGCGCCTGCTCGAACGATTGGTATGATACGCTACAAGCCTGGGGGTCTAGGGCATCGTTTACTGATTCGCCCTCTGGAAAAGACAGGTGCTGTATCAACCGGAACTTCCCTGCCTCCTTCTTAGGGACGACCCCTAGCGGTGAAACGCACAGCCCTTCTAGGGGTGGCGAGGGGAATGGTCCCGCCATGCGCCCCAATTGAATTTCCCCGTCTATTTTGGCCTTGACCACCTCCGGGAAATCTCTTGCTGATTTTAAATTCCTCTTCGCTACTGCTGACACTGGCCTCTCTAGTGGCAACTTGAAACCCTCCGTGAACCCCTTCTATAAAAAGGCCGCCTCCCCTCTTAGCGGGTAACGGCCTAGCCAACGCTGTAGCGGTTCAGTATTTATTGGGGAGGGCGCCTTGCTTATCCCCCCCTTTACCCTGGGCGCGACTGCAGTCCCTGGCTGAATGATTTGCGCTGCAGCGCATGCATGTGTGTTTGTAACGGCAACCCGCTCCCCTGCTGCATGTGGCGGAATTAAACGCATAGCATTTTCCTTTTGCTGTGGTGCTACCGCCTGCTTTTGGCAGAAAGGGCTGCCTGCGTTCTGCTGCTTGCGTCGCCTGATTTGTGACTTCCAGCCAAACTTCTACGTCTTTCACCCCGAAGCTAATGACCTTCAAACCTTCTTGCTTTTTTCTAAATTTCTCGTCATATTGCCTCCAAACCCATGCTCTGGCCGTCATGTACATGCTATGTATCATGTGCATGTACCGGAGGATGTTTAAAGCCTCGGCTGACCTTGATTCAATGTAGCATGCTACGAAAACATACATACCCTCCGTCCAATGCGCGTAATCTCTCCGCGCCTCCTCCTCCCTTGCGCCCGCTGCCTTAGCCGCCTCTAGACTGCGCTTCGCTTCCTCCGTCATTGCGAAGACGTCCACAAACTTCCCCTTACGTATACCATCCTTTATCTTTGGCCTAATCCCCCTCAATATTGCTGCATTGGCGCAGTGCACCATGCTCACTTGCGAATCTGGCCCCGCGTCCCCTTTCTTCCCCGCTTCCCTGTTGCGCTTCTTGCTACTCCTTTTGCGCTTAAAATATTTTCTGAACTGCCGCCTCCTTTCGGCGGAGCTAGATGAGTCGCTCGAGTCAGTGTATGATTCGCTGCTGCTAGAAAAAGACTTTTGCTCACCTGCTCCTGACGTCGCGGGTGTCTGATTGTCCATCTCTGCCGCTCCGTTCTGTCGCTCGTCGCGCAGCGCGCCCGCCGCGACTTGATCCGTTGATGACCCGGTTGCCGGTTGTCTACCTTCTATGGGGGCTGGAACCTGTAAACTCACATAGGACACGTGTAACGTATCTGGCGGTTGCGCCTGTGTGCGCTCCGCCTGGCGCCCCTGCTGCTGCCCTTCTAACGGCTGTGGGGCCTGTGCCCCATGCTCTTGTCCGGGGTCCCCTGCCCTCGCTCTACCGCTGTCCCCTGCCTCCCTTGCTTGCCCCTGCTGCTGCGGCCCGCCCTCTAAGGGGAGGAGTAAGCCGCACGGCTGGTGTGTGGTTACCCCTATATGTGCTCCTCCCGGGTGTGCATGCTGGCTTGCTGCTGTGGGCTGCGCAGGGGTTGTGTACCATGGGGGTTGGGTACTGGTAGGCCAATATCCCGCCCAGTGTGGGTAATGGGCCGGGGGGAAGTGCATGCTTGCCTGCCACCAGGGGGGGGGGAGCGCTGCGGGCTGTTGCCCCCACCCCAGCTGCTGCGTCGCCGCGTATTGCTGCTGCGGCGTGAGGGTGCCCCGGGACAGTATTGGGGGGTACGGGTGGCTTAATTGCAGCACTGTGGGGGGTGTGTGCACTGGCTCCGGCGGCGGGGTCTGTCCCGCCGGAGCCGCTAACTGAGTTTGCTGCCGCTCCCACACACCCAGGTGCGCGCCGCTACTGTGCAGCGTTGCTGGGGGCGTTAGTGCGGGCTTTGGCGGCGGGGCCTGACCCGCCGTAGACGGGGTTTGTTGCTGGGCGGCGCCGAGCGCGACGCGATCGCTCGGCGCCGGAAGGAGGGGGGTGCGGCCTGCGGCTGGGTGTGTGCTGGCTCGCCGGAGGCCGCTTCCGGGCCGCCGCGCGCCAGCCACGTGTGGAGGGGTGACGCGGGCGGCGGTCTCGCCGATCCCGGCCGGGTCCCTCGGGGGGGAGCTGCGCGCTGGGGACCGTGCGTTGCCTGGTCCGCCTGGATGAGGCGGCGGGGGGGGGGGGGCATTCCTCCTGGGTCTGGGCATACTGGTGTGCGGGCGCTAGCTGCCTGGGCTGCGTCTGGTGTATGGTTTGAATTGTGTGGTGACTGTAATGAGGGGGGTTTTGACTTTGTGCTGCAGTGTGGGTATAATGAAGTGTATAAGAGGGCTTATAATAAACTTGTACTTATTCCTTTCTCTTGATTCCAGGAGCTGTGATGGCGGTGCCTTCTTGGATCCTTGATCAGCATGAAAGAGGGATCCTGCCTGGCATTCCTGGTCTTTTGTACCCCCCAGGTAAGTCTCCTCCCCCTTTTCCTATAGGATGCTGCTATGTTACCTGCTCTATCCCCCCCCCCCCTCCCCTCCCCTTTTCTCCCCTTCCCTGCCCCAGGCTCCTTCTTTAAAAAACCCAGGATGCTTATCTATTCTCGGGCCTAGTTTGTCCCTCGAATTCTTTAAGATGCATGGAAAGTTACATATCAGCTTGTCGTCTTCATTTGTGTGTTACTATCATAGTTTCTGCAGCAACAACACATTATGCAGCAATTTACAATCACTTCAGTCTCTGCCCTGGAGCATATTATTGCAGTGTAAAGTGACGGCCACGTTCCCCACAGATGGACACATGCTAATTGTGGTTATTTAGTTTCAGCTATAACTTTCGTGGTAAATATTAAAGTGTGTGATCATGTGATGCAGGGTATCATATGGCATTTCCCATTTGTGTTGCAGGTGATCAGAATTACTGGGTTTCTGAAGAGTTTGTAGACAGAATATGAAGTGAAATCAGATAATGTGAAGGCAAGTCACCGCAGTGTTACTTCTACCATTATAATCAGTGTTAGGCGGTGTCAGCACATCTACATGTAAAAGGTCCTCATATCCGTCATCTGATTCCCAAGTGCTTATCTCCATAATCATGCTCACCCCTAATCTCTAAGGCGGTGAGTATTTCTCCCATCTAATAGACTGAATCTACATTCATTCTTAATGAGGATATCAGGCTGTATGTAATAGCCAGGCAAGGGCGCAATTCCTGCAAGGTAGCCTGTATTTTTAAAGCGGCAAAAATCTTAAATTCAAGACCAGGTTTGTTTTGCCCTTTATGTTATTGCCACTTTAAAAATATGGGCGTCGCTGCGTCTCACAGGCTACTGCAGAACGCCCATGGTGTCGGCCCATGTCATGTGATAAGCACAATGGGTATTTGATAGAGGAGGTTAGATATAACGGCTCCTTGTGTTACTGTAATCCCTGCGTTACACATAGTCGACTCTGCGGTTTCCAACCAGATAATGGTGGTCATTCCGAGTTGTTCGCTCACTGCCGATATTCGCAGTGCAGCGATCAAGTGAAAAAACTGCAAAAATGCGCAATGGCATGGTACGCAGCGCGCATGCGCTAAATACTTTCACACAAAAATTTGTAGATTTACACAAGCTTGAGTGACGTTTTTTCATCGCTCGAGTGATCGTGTGATTGACAGGAAGTGGGTGTTTCTGGGCGGCAACTCAGCGTTTTCAGGGAGTGTGCTAAAAAACTCAGGCGTGTAAGGTAAACACGCAGGAGTGGCTGGAGAAACGGGGGAGTGGCTGGCCGAACGCAGGGCGTGTTTGTGACGTCAAACCAGGAACTAAACGGACTGAGGTGATCGCAATCTAGGAGTAGGTCTGGAGCTACTCAGAAACTGCAAGGAATTATTTAGTAGCAGTTCTGCTAATCTTTCGTTCGCTATTCTGCTAAGCTAAGATACACTCCCAGAGGGCGGCGGCCTAGCGTGTGCAATGCTGCTAAAAGCAGCTAGCGAGCGAACAACTCGGAATGAGGCCCAATGAACCTTATCACTAATGTAAATGAATGGCTTTCTCTGAACACTAGCCCATTACACGCTGTAGGTCCCTGATCAGCACCGTGGACCTCATCCTGCTTCTTCTCATTATTACTGGTCCTGTATTCTGTACCTCCTCCAGGTGCTGACAGACCTCCTGTACTGCATCATTGTCATCCATACAGTTCCTAGGCAGACTGCTGCTATACGTCTGGAGCATTGTGTGCTGCACGGGTGACTGGTCACAGATAAGGACGTATGGACGGCAGATCTTAAGGTGCGTACACACGGTGAGATAAATCTGTAAGAATTTTACTATGTAGTCAAAATCATTAGGGAAAGTTATCGGAAATCTCAAGGTGTTAGCAGCTTGCGATTCTGATTGGATCCCGATCAGTGCCAGATTAAGGTCCACATGGGCCTGGAGCTAAAATTTACAAAGGGCCTAATTGTGCGCCGCCACATGGGGTGTGGCTAGTGGTGTGGGGGGCATGATCAGTCGTGTGGTGGTGTGGCCTTCCTTCAGTCACCTTAATTGCCATCTCCACTTCACTTATATCAACAGTGTAATGTGAAAGTTAACAAACAAAAGGAAACCCCCTGTAAATAGCAGTGCCGCTTATACACATAATGATGCCCACGGTAGGAATGCCCCTTATACACATAATAAATGTCCGTGGTAGCAGTGCCACTTACATACATACAGAAATGGGTTCTCTGCGCACTGAGGTGTTAATCTGAGGCGGGGTGTGCTGCTGGTAATGAGGGGTGTCCCACCCCCCCTTAAATGGTAAGTATACAGATGTGGATAAATCCACAGGGAACCAGCGCTCAAACCCTATTTGTAGTGGTGAATGTACGGTTATAAAGTGAAACTAAAATCAATAATGAAAAAGCAGGTAATATACTTAAGGTTGTTTATTCTAAGATGCTGAGATACTTTCTTTCCCAACAGGTATAAATTCGGTTTAAAAGTCAATCAGTGATTGGGGCACGCTCCTGGTTTGAGCTTAAATTCTGAAGTGCAAGGTTCAATTGAAAGAACAAATGCTGTAATCTTTGTAAAGTCGAAAAAAAGAAAAAGAAAAATGCCACAAAAAAATATTAATGATAATATGTACTAAAGTCCAAACGGTTTACAAGTCTATACAGACAGCGGCGTCCCGCTAATCTGTGCTCTGAAGTGAAGGATTCTCTTGTGAAGTGATGAACAGTTGACAGCGGTAGTGTATGCTTTGGTTAGAGTGGAGAATAAGGACCCTGGACTGGCACTATTCCACCTGCAGCACGTCCCACAGTAGAGCGCCCGAATCAGGCCCGCTCTGTGGGGCCGCTGACCTGGGGTGTGCGCCTGTCACAGAGGCGAAGTGGACCCGGCCGGAGCTCTCCGAGCGGCTGGCTGCGCCTCTCCTCCTCCTACAGGGACTTACCTTCTCCCTTCCCCTCCGCCTTCCACTCTCCGCTGTCTCGGGCTTCTTCCGTCGCCTGGCAACCGGTTGCTTCCGGAACTCCGGATCACGTGACCGGATGGTTTGCGGAAAGGATTAGCAGTACTGTCCTTCTTTGTAGTGAATATTCGTCCTCAGTCCAATGTAGTATAGATGGGTAGCTCCAACGCGTTTCGACCTGTTAGGGTCTTCCTCTGGGAGTCATTTGTGTGTTTAGGTTGCAGGAATTTAAGGTGTCCTGATAGGGTGGGATCAATTCCCATTGGTCCTCTGATATGGCTTTGTGATTGGCTCACAGCTTGTCAATCGAAGTTTATGGGAGGATGTGACATCATCACAGTGCTTTAGAGTGTGCCCAGTATTATCTGGCTTTGTGATTGGCTCACAGCTTGTCAATCAAAGTTTATGGGAGGATGTGACATCATCACAGTGCTTTAGAGTGTGCCCAGTATTATCTGGCTTTGTGATTGGCTCACAGCTTGTCAATCAAAGTTTATGGGAGGATGTGACATCATCACAGTGCTTTAGATTGTGCCCAGTATTATCTGGCTTTGTGATTGGCTCACAACTTGTCAATCAAAGTTTATGGGAGGATGTGACATCATCACAGTGCTTTAGAGTGTGCCCAGTATTGAAAAAAGGAAAATAATGGAAAAATATATCCGTAGTGAAAAGGATATATATAAAGTTACAATATAGCAGTTATATGAATCAAACTTGCAGAATGGTGTTAATACTCAAAATAATGAACCTTGGGATATTTTGAGGCTATGTTCAAAGGCATGAGAATAATGATTAACCCTCTACAGCATTAACCAATGCCTGTCACTACTTTGATGTAAGAATATCATAGAATAGTGAATGTAGCTGCTGTTGAATTGAATTGAAATGGGATATGTCTTCATTTGCATATGACAGACCTAATTTCGTTGTCAATGTTGAGCCCTTTGGGGGCCAGTGTCCCTAAATTAATCATCATGCACAGTTCTTCCTTATTGATTCTGGAGATGTAATCACCTCCTCTCCAGTTCTTTTTGACCTCTTTTACACCAGTGAACTTAAGTAGAGCAGGGTTTGAGTTGTGAAACTCTTTGAAATGTGGGGATAATGGGTGATCTTCTGTGCCTTTCCTAATGTTGCGTACGTGTTCCCCAATTCTGACTTTCAGTGGTCGTATTGTTCTTCCTACGTATTGTTTAACACATGGGCATTGGAGGATGTATATAATGCCCTTGCTGTGGCATGTCAACCTATCCCTTATCTTATACTCATGTGTATTCGCCTCAGATATTATGCTATATGTTGGTGTAGTACTCCTGGAATTGGTTACCTTACAACCTACACATGTCCCGCAATGGAAAAACCGTCCTTTGCTATGTGAGCCATCAATGGTAGTCTGTGTGGTGTTTGTCGGAGGTATGCAGCTATGTATAAGTTTTTGTTTAATGTCTGGAGCTTTTTTGTATACTACCTTAGGATTCTGTGGTAGTATCTCTGCCAAGGTGTCATCTTGTAGTAATATTGGCCAGTGTTTTTTGAGGATCTTCTTGACTTTATGTGCCTGGTCAGAATATTGTGTGATGAATATAGGTCCTTCAGTCATATTTTTTTGTGCAGATTTGTCCTTGTAGTCCAAAAGTGTTGAGCGATCATTTGCTCGAACTGTGTCAAAGGCCCTTTTTACCAAGTCAGGGTGATAATTTTTCTCTTTGAATCTTTCACTCAGGGTGTGTCCCTGTGTGTCGTAATCATTTAGCCTAGAGCAGTTGCGTCTAAGTCTTTTAAACTGGCCCATCGGGATACCGTTGAGCCAGGTAGGATGATGTCCACTTGAGGCTAGTATAAAGCTATTTACATCAACTGCTTTATTGAATGTGTTGGTGTGCAACGTCCCTTCCTTTACAAAGATATTGAGATCTAGAAATTCCACCTTTTCTTGACTGTAATGTGAGGTGAATTGCAGATTGCGGTCATTGTTGTTGAGATGTGATAGAAAGCTCTTAAGTGATTGTTCGTCCCCTTTCCAGATGAAAAAGACATCATCTATATACCTGGTCCAGAGGACGAGATTTGCGCCAAGGTCTGGGTCTGACCATATGATGTCGTCTTCCCATTTACTCATAAAGAGGTTTGCGTAACTTGGCGCAAATCTCGTCCCCATGGCGGTCCCTGTGGTTTGCAGAAAGAAATCGTTATCGAACCAGACATAGTTGTGAGTCAGGATGTAGTCTATTCCTCCTAGAATGAATTCCCGCTGTTCTATCTTCATGTCTGGGTCGTTGTCTAGGAAATGTTGTATGCTACGTCGTCCCTGTGTGTGATCTATAACTGAGTACAAGGATGTTACATCGCTTGTAGCTAGCCAATAATTGTCTTCCCATGAAATAGATTGCAGTTTCTGTAGGATGTCCGTGGTATCTTTGAGGTACGATTTTTGCTGTTTAACATACGGCTGCAGGAAAGTGTCAATGTACTGTGATAGATTGGAACTGATGGAACCTATGCCGGAAATAATAGGTCTACCTGGTGGTTTGGTAGGATGTTTATGAATTTTTGGTAAGTAATAAAATACCGGTATTATGGGATGTTGTGTATCCAGGTAAGTGTGTTCCTGTGTGGATAGAATGCCTATGTCTAGTCCCTCTTTGAGTAGAGTTTGTAATTGTTGTTTGAACAAGGTTGTGGGGTCTCCTTTAAGTTTCTTATAGGTGTTAGTGTCATTAAGGATCCTATTCGCCTCCTCCATGTAGTCCGCTTTATTGAGAAGTACTATCCCCCCTCCCTTATCAGCTGGCTTACATACATGTTAACATCCACAGTATCAATGCCGCTTATACCCATAATGCCCACAAGGTATCAGTGCCGCTTATACACATAATAAATGCCCACGGTAGCAGTGCCGCTTATTCCACATACAACTGACGCAGTTCTGCCCCGTTCTGATACCTTTTTTTGTTAGGGGTTAAAGTGTATCAGGAATACCTAGGGAGCACAATAACAAATTTATAAAAAATGAATATTACATACACATTATGCACACATAATAACAATATATCGTTAAAAATAAGATTTTACTTACCGGTAAATCTATTTCTCGTAGTCCGTAGTGGATGCTGGGGACTCCGTAAGGACCATGGAGAATAGACGGGCTCCGCAGGAGACAGGGCACTTTAAGAAAGAATTAGGAATACTGGTGTGCACTGGCTCCTCCCTCTATGCCCCTCCTCCAGACCTCAGTTAGAGAAACTGTGCCCGGAAAAGCTGACAGTACAAGGAAAGGATTTGGAATCCAGGGTAAGACTCATACCAGTCACACCAATCACACCATATAACTTGTGATAAACTTACCCAGTCAACAGTATGAACAACAACAGAGCAACAGATCAACCCTGATGCAACCAAAATAACCCTTATTTAAGCAATAACTATATACAAGTATTGCAGAAGAAGTCCGTACTTGGGACGGGCGCCCAGCATCCACTACGGACTACGAGAAATAGATTTACCGGTAAGTAAAATCTTATTTTCTTTAACGTCCTAGTGGATGCTGGGGACTCCGTAAGGACCATGGGGATTATACCAAAGCTCCCAAACGGGCGGGAGAGTGCGGATGACTCTGCAGCACCGAATGGGCAAACACAAGGTCCTCCTCAGCCAGGGTATCAAACTTGTAGAACTTTGCAAAGGTGTTTGAACCTGACCAAGTAGCTGCTCGGCAAAGCTGTAATGCCGAGACCCCTCGGGCAGCCGCCCAAGAAGAGCCCACCTTCCTTGTGGAATGGACCTTAACTGAGTTAGGCAGCGGCAACCCAGCCGCAGAATGAGCCTGCTGAATCGTGTTACAGATCCAGCGAGTAATAGTTTGCTTTGAAGCAGGCGCCCCAAGCTTGTTGGAAGCATACAGGATAAACAAAGATTCTGTTTTCCTGACCTTAGCCGTTCTGGCTACATAAACCTTCAAAGCCCCGACTACATCCAGTGACTCGGAATCCTCCAAGTCAGTAATAGCCACAGGCACCACAATAGGTTGGTTTATATGAAATGATGAAACCACTTTCGGCAGAAATTGTGGGCGGGTCCGCAATTCTGCTCTCTCCGCATGGAAAACCAGATAAGGGCTTTGATGTGACAAAGCCGCCAATTCTGATACATGCCTAGCCGAAGCCAAGGCTAACAGCATGACCACCTTCCACGTGAAATATTTTACTTCCACCGTTTTGAGTGGTTCAAACCAGTGTGATTTCAGGAAACTCAACACCACGTTAAGAAGGTGCCACTGGAGGCACAAAAGGGGGCTGAATCTGCAGCACTCCCTTTACAAACGTCTGAACTTCAGGCAGAGAAGCCAGTTCTTTTTGAAAGAAAATGGATAAGGCCGAAATCTGAACCTTAAGGGAACCCAATTTCTCTAACGTCCTAAGTGGATGCTGGGGACTCCGTCAGGACCATGGGGAATAGCGGCTCCGCAGGAGACAGGGCACAAAAATAAAGCTTTAGGATTAGGTGGTGTGTACTGGCTCCTCCCCCTATGACCCTCCTCCAAGCCTCAGTTAGGTTTTTGTGCCCGTCCGAGCAGGGTGCAATCTAGGTGGCTCTCTTAAAGAGCTGCTTAGAAAAAGCAACAGGCTCACTGCATCGAGGGACTTAGGGGAGAGAATTTCAACTCACCTGCGTGCAGGATGGATTGGATTCTTAGGCTACTGGACACCATTAGCTCCAGAGGGAGTCGGAACACAGGTCTCACCCTGGGGTTCGTCCCGGAGCCGCGCCGCCGACCCCCCTTACAGATGCTGAAGATTGAAGGTCCGGAAACAGGCGGCAGAAGGCTCTTCAGTCTTCATGAAGGTAGCGCACAGCACTGCAGCTGTGCGCCATTGTTGTCACACACTTCACACCAAGCGGTCACGGAGGGTGCAGGGCGCTGCTGGGGGCGCCCTGGGCAGCAATATTTTAATACCTTAAGGCAAAAGAATACATCACATATAGCCATTAAGGCTATATGTATGTATTTAACCCATGCCAGATATCTAAATCTACGGGAGGAAAGCCCGCCGAAATAGGGGGCGGGGCTTATTCTCCTCAGCACACAGCGCCATTTTCCTGCTCAGCTCCGCTGTGAGGAAGGCTCCCAGGACTCTCCCCTGCACTGCACTACAGAAACAGGGTAAAACAGAGAGGGGGGGCATTTTTTGGCGATATATTGGATATATTTAAGCTGCTATAAGGAACAACACTTATATAAGGTTGTTCCCATATATATTATAGCGCTTGGGTGTGTGCTGGCAAACTCTCCCTCTGTCTCCCCAAAGGGCTAGTGGGGTCCTGTCTTCGATAAGAGCATTCCCTGTGTGTCTGCTGTGTGTCGGTACGTGTGTGTCGACATGTATGAGGGCGATGTTGGCATGGAGGCAGAGCAATTGCCGATAATGGTGATGTCACCCCCCAGGGAGTCGACACCGGAATGGATGGCTTTGTTTATGGAATTACGTGATAATGTCAGCACATTACAGAAATCAGTTGACGACATGAGACGGCCGGCAAACCAGTTAGTACCTGCCCAGGCGTCTCAGACACCGTCAGGGGCTGTAAAGCGCCCTTTACCTCAGTCGGTCGACACAGACCCAGACACAGACACTGAATCTAGTGTCGACGGTGATGAAACAAACGTATTTTCAAGTAGGGCCACACGTTATATGATCACGGCAATGAAGGAGGCTTTGCATATCTCTGATGCTGCAAGTACCACAAAAAGGGGTATTATGTGGGGGGTGAAAAAACTACCTGTAGTTTTTCCTGAATCAGAGGAATTAAATGATGTATGTGATGAAGCGTGGGTTAACCCAGATAGAAAAATGCTAATTTCAAAAAAGTTATTAGCATTATACCCTTTCCCGCCAGAGGTTAGGGCGCGCTGGGAAACACCCCCTAGGGTGGATAAGGCGCTCACACGCTTATCAAAACAAGTGGCGTTACCGTCTCCTGATACGGCCGCCCTCAAGGATCCAGCGGATAGGAGACTGGAAACTACCCTAAAAAGTATATACACACATACTGGTGTTATACTGCGACCGGCCATCGCCTCAGCCTGGATGTGCAGTGCTGGGGTCGTCTGGTTGGATTCCCTGACTGAAAATATTGATACCCTGGATAGGGACAGTATTTTATTGACTATAGAGCAATTAAAGGATGCTTTCCTTTATATGCGAGATGCGCAGAGAGATATTTGCACTCTGGCATCGAGAGTAAATGCGATGTCCATATCTGCCAGAAGGAGTTTATGGACACGACAGTGGTCAGGTGATGCGGATTCCAAACGACATATGGAAGTATTGCCGTATAAAGGGGAGGAATTATTTGGCGTCGGTCTATCGGATCTGGTGGCCACGGCAACTGCCGGAAAATCCACTTTTTTACCTCAGACCCCCTCCCAACAGAAAAAGACACCGTCTTTTCAGCCGCAGTCCTTTCGTTCCTATAAGAACAAGCGGACAAAAGGACAGTCATATCTGCCTCGGGGCAGAGGAAGGGGTAAGAGAGGGCAGCAAGCAGCCCCTGCCCAGGAACAGAAGCCCTCCCAGGGTTCTGCAAAGCCCTCAGCATGACGCTGGGGCCTTACAAGCGGACTCAGGAACGGTGGGGGGTCGACTCAAGAATTTCAGCGCACAGTGGGCTTGCTCACAGGTGGACCCCTGGATTCTGCAGGTAGTATCTGAAAGGATATCAGCCTCTTCTTGTACCCCTCGATTTGATGGCCACTGACGTCAGTGAGAGCAATCCTTAAAATTACAGATTATACACGACACCATGTAATTAAGAATCACTCTGCGTTTATTGTTCATAACAATGGTATATAAGGCATCATTGTCTAGGGAGGGATTGGAATGTCCAGGGAGGGGTAGGCAAAAGTAAATACTTTATTGGTTTAACTTTACTGCATAGGAGGGATAAAACAGGCTACATGGGGGGGGATGTAGGATACAGCCTAGTACTTCATCTAGGGGTGGTGATTTCACACAGTTCCCAACAAACTATGGGTGGAGCTATATTCATTTTATGCAATGCAAGCTAAATCCAAGGCAAAAGAAAAAGAAACAATATTTACACAATGCACACTGACAGAGGAGATTTAACCCTTCAATCCCCTCTTAGAATCATGATTGTTATATGACATGATTCTTAAGTGAGGCTCCTTTCTTGTTCCTCCAGTTCTTGAGATATTGGGCATAATCGTCGGGTCCCTTACTATCAGAGGAGGTGACAGGACTGGTGGTTATATCATAGTACATCAGGGCCTTATCAATGCCTTTGGAGGTAAGTTTCTTTCCACAGGGAATTACACAATAAACTATAATGCCTAAAAGAATTAAAGTTACAAGTATGAATATGCTTATTTGCACAAGAGCCTGTTTCCAATTTTCAAACCACCCAAAATATTGGCTCCATGGGTTATCAATACCTGAATTTTTCTTAAGTTCTATGGATAAGGTTTCTAACTTGTTTATGGCTAAAGTAACCTTACCGTTGGGACCAGTGTTGTCAGGAATATATGTACAACAGCCTTCCACCTTACTAATGTAAACACATGTACCGCCTTTTTCTGCTAGAATCATGTCAAGGGCCATTCTATTTTGGAAGGTCATTTGGGAAGTGGCTTCTAGCTGTTCAGCTATACCTTTAAGAGCATCTTTGGTATCATTAACAAATCTTTGTTGATTATAATATATATAATTAATCCAGGCTACGTTTTTATTTACAGTTACTATAGGGAACAATGATTCAAAACCCGCAGCCACCTCATCTCTAGCTTTGAACTCATTTGGAACACCTCTTGGGACCCCTATAGCATCAATGTATACGTGGGGGTCAAAGCTACCTCCTGGGAGTGCTCTTTTCTTTCGATTAGCAGGAGTATTAGAGGGAGGAGTGGGGTCATCGGTGATCATTAGGAGTGGCATTATGACTTTGGCCAGGGCACACTCACCATACCATGGTGTGTCTAATTTACTTCTAAGTTTCATATCCCCACATATGTAATAAATGTCGCCTAATGATCTAGTTTGGTTGACTAAAACAGTTGTTCTTTTATTTGCACAATACCCTGGTGGGAAGGTTTTTAAATTTCTCCCTGTGGTGGTGTTAGATGTATAACAGGTATAGTTTCCAGGATATATGGTTATGGTGCTTCCTGGGTTGGGATTTTTTGACAATATGGGATATTCCCTTTTCCACATTTCGCACTGACTGTCATTTGTTTTGGTGTCATTAAAAAGGCTGAAAAAACAATTTTCCTGTTCTAGGGGTATATTAAGGGGCACTGTACCTAGGTGGGGCCTAGATTTGCCACAGACATAACAGTTACTTTTATTATGTTTGCTAGCACTATACTTCATCCATTCTAACCAGAAATTGATGTCAGAGAAACCAGTTTCAATAGCTAGGGTGTCTTTAAAGGTGGGATTGTTAACGGCCATCATATCCTTGAAGGTGGTTATATGAGGTTTCAAGAGGTTGGGGCGTGGTTTAGGGGGCTTGAGCTGGGCATACTTTTCATTGTTAAACATATCCTGTAACAAGAATGGTGTAAGGGATGGGTTTAAAAAAAAGATTCACCTAGGACATAGGTGCCTGCATCAGTAGACTGGGGATGTTTTATGCTTAATATGAATTTACTATCACATCTGTTTTGTCTATGAAGGGTAAGACGGGTAAGCAGGGACTCACCATATTTGTCTTTTCTTGAGAGAGCCTCTTTGGGCTGGTATCCATAACTATGGCCAGAATTCCATCCCACTGATCCCCAATACGCACATTTATTTCCCCAATATTTACTAGTAACACAAATATAGGCTTCAGTGGGGGTATTACGTGTACCATACTGATCACACTGCCAGGCATAATGTTTGTTAAGACAGGGAGCAATGGTACAGAAATCTATTTTATAGGCGGCAACCTCAGTATTGGAGGAGTTATACCAAAATGTGTAGGTGCCGGATTTTTGTGTAATGTCTACTTCAGCTGTAGCTTGGCAAGTGAGGACCATTAGGATTATCAACATAGTCCCCAGGATAGAGGTAGGGGACAGGTTCCTCATCCTCCTCTGTTCTTCTGTCTTCGCTAGGTGGGAGGTCAGGGCTGTCTGCCCCCGTTTGTACCTCGCTGGAATCACTTGCTTCCCTCTCTAGGTCTGGTCTAGGAACCTTTTTCACTCGGGATGCATGGATCCAGGTGGGGCTTTCCTCTGTCAGGACTGCTGTTCTGGTTACTGCTACGACCTCTGTCTCTGGACCGTAGGTAAAGTCTCCTGGGCTCTTGTTCCTGGGGAGCACCTTCACCACGACTCTGTCTCCGACTTTAAAGGGGTGTGTAGGTTCCTGTGGATTCAAAGGGTTTTTACAAACAACCTCATGTTCAATTTCATTCAGTTTTATTATCAGGGACCTGACATACTCTTCTCTGATAAGTTCTAGATCTCCCTCCTGTATTACTAATGGTTTCTTAGCCCAAGGTGTAGGGAAGGGCCTACCCATTAATATTTCAAAGGGGGAGTAACCCAAAGTCTTTTGTGGTGTCATTCTAATTGCTGATGTTTTGCCTTGTCAGGGTTGTTGGGGTTGTTTCGCAGGCAAGTGATGCATCTACTGACATACTGATCTACTAATGACTTGGCATCCGTGACATAGAAATCATTACGTAAGAGTAAGGTAGTTGTTGCCTTACTGTGGTGTCCTATGCCATGGTAGTGGGCAATAAACAAGGGTGCACTGGACTGGGGTATACAAGGTTTCCCCTCTTTGCAGATTAATCCTGTTTTAGGATTCTTCTGCAAAACTGGGTAAGTCCAGTCAGCTAGGTCGGCAGTGGAGGCTGAGGCCTGTAACTGGGTGATCAGGTAATGGTTGTCGAGAGCTGGGGGGGTCATGATGGTCATGTGGGCCTGAGTGATGGGCTGTGAGGCTGCATGTTTGGCAGCAGAGTCAGCAAGGGCATTTCCAAGGGAGACTGCATCCTTCCCCCCGGTGTGTGCCCTGCAATGGAGGATTGCAATGTCAGAGGGTAAGGTTATGGCATGCAGAAGGTCAGAGATGAGTTGGGCATGTGATATGCCTTTTCCATCAGCTCCAAGGAAACCACGGCGTTGCCAAATGACCCCATGGTCATGCACGACGCCGTACCCGTATTTGGAGTCAGTGTAGATGGTGACTGGTTTATTCCGGTAAAGGTGACAAGCCCTTGTGAGAGCAATGAGCTCTGCAGCCTGTGCTGACTGGTAAGGAATGGGCTGTGCTTCCAGAATAATGTCAGGGAGAGTGACAATAGCATAACCCGCTTGGTACGTGGTGTCATTGGGTCTGCTACAGGAACCATCTACAAAAATGACATCCGCGTCGGGGACAGGGACAGGGGACATGTCCAGTCTGGGGGATGTTTCTGACTCAATGGAAGCTGAGCAGTCATGGGGTTCAGGAGGGTGGTCTTCAGGACCTTTGAGCCCCAGGAGAGCGTTGAGAATGGGTGCAGGACCTGAAGAGTTGGTGGCATACTTAATGGTGAGTGAGGGGTTGTTTAAAAGGAGAACCTCATATCCACTAAGGCGCTGAGCTGACATGTGTTGTGTGTGTAACCCTTTTAAAATGGTTAGAACATCATGAGTGGTGTGAAGTATTGTTGTGTGGCCTAGGGTGAGTGTGGTGGCCATTTCAGTTACCATTGCACAGGCTGCAAGTGCCCTGAGGCAAGCAGGCATACCTTGCACAGTGACAGGCATTACTTTGGAAAAAAATGCCACTGGGCGCAACTTTCCTCCATGAAACTGTGTGAGCACCCCCGCCATGGTTTTACAATTGTCCCTTGCAAACAAATGAAAAGGTAGTACATAGTTGGGGAGGCCAAGTGCCGGACTTTTCATTAACATACACTTTAAGCTTTCATATGCAGTTAACATTTCCTGTGACCATTGTACAGTGTTAGGTTTGTCTTTCAGTGTGGCTTGTCTCAAAATGTTATCATAATAGGAACAATCAGATATCCACTGTCTGCAGTAATTTACCATACCCAGAAAAGACAGCAGTTCTCTCTGGGTAGTTGGGGTGACCAGGCCCAATACAGACTGAATGCGCTGTGGACTGACTTTCCTTTCCCCCTGAGTGAGCACAAAACCTAAGTAATCCACATGCTTCTTACACCATTGCATTTTTGTTTTGGACACCTTGTGTCCACATTCACAGAGCCAGTTTAACAGTGATATACCATCCTCCCGGCAGGCCTCCTCAGTTTGACTACAGAGCAGCAGATCATCTGCATACTGTAGCAGGACTGAACCATGGTGAGGTTGCCAGGGCCCCAATGTGGCCTGGAGTACAATGCTATAGACAACGGGTGCGTCAATATAGCCCTGGGGTAAACGACACCAGGTGAGTTGCTTGCCCTCAAAAGAAAATGCAAAAAGTAACTGTGTCTGTGCATCCACTGGAATGCTAAAAAATGCATTTTTTAAATCAATCACAGAAAAAATTGCAGCATCTGCAGGGATAGCTGAAATGAGTGAGTTAATGTCAGGTACAATGGGTGCTATGGGCACAATGAGTTGGTTAATTGCCCTGAGGTCTTGTACAAACCTTACACTACCATCTGACTTAGCAACAGGGTTGACTGGTGTGCAGTAAGGTGAGATTATGTGTCTGAGAATGCCTTGTTGGAGAAACTGTTGTATCATTGGTCTAAGACCTTCAACCTTCTCTTGTGACAAGGGGTATTGCTTTTGATAGACAGGTTGTGTGTCAGGTTTCAGGGTTGCTCTATATGGTGTGCAAGGAATGAGGCCAGTGTCATAGGGACCCTCCGACCATAGAGCAGGGTTCACTTTGTCAAAATCAGGTGTAATGTCTGTTGCCTCCCACACCGGTAGGTGTGGGGACTCGACCTCCAGGCCACTGCTAGTGGGTGAAGGGAGAATGGAGATTTCGAGTTTGCTAAGAAGATCCCTTCCCAGAAGATTAATTGGACATTCAGGTATTACAGTGAAATTGTGTTTACCCATATACGTGCCTCCCGTGGTTCTGACACTAAGGGCATCTGTCAGGTAAGCATCTGTGGGTATCCCATTGATTCCCATTGAAGGAGCAGTCTTTTCCAAATGACCATCGTACAGGTCGACACACAAAACACTAGTAGTTGCCCCGCTATCTACCAGGAAAGGGATTGCTCTCTTTCCTATAATCAAGGTTAGTAGCGGTGGGTCCTTCCAGTGTCTGGTGAGTTGGGCAAAGGCTGGGATACCCTCCTCCGGGCCCCGTCAGTGGGAGGGGTCCTGCCAGTCAACTCGGAATCGGACATGATCCTGAAAGGGGTTGTTGTGTGACTGTCGGGGATGATCCCGGGAGGGAGCCGGAGCTTGGGGCTGTCGGTGGTTTTGTGGGGGACAAGGGCAATCCCTTGCCCAGTGATCGTCCCTTCCACAGTTGAAGCAGGAGGTTTGTTTCCTGCTGGCAGAGTCAGGGGGGTGGGGTGGCCTGGCTTGTGGGTTTTGATATCGGGCTGGATTACGGGGTGGGCCAGTGGAGTGCTGCTGGCGTCTATCTCCCCGACCTCTCTGATTTTGGTAATTATGAGTTGGGGCATTCTGCAAGGGTTTTTTAACATCAAAGCATCCTGCAGCTTCCTTTTCATATAAGTGCTTTTCAAATTCCTTAATATTATCAGAGGTCCAGGAAGAAACACCTTGCTTAACAGGGACCATAACAGATGGCAACAAGTTATTTACAAAGGTAGAAATTAGTAAATGGTCTGTATCTACAAGAGTAAGACCTGCATCTTCAGACCAACACTTTTTAAACCTCTTCCAAAACTCAGTGACAGTTTCAGTGGGCTTTTGTTTACATGCTACGGCAATAGGAAGAGAAGCTCGGGTTTTAAAAATCTCTTTCATATGGGTCTCAATTTCCTTCCACATCTCCGTTACACCGTCCCCAGTATTGAGAGGGTAGCGAACGGCATCGTTAAGGGTGGTAGGAGTGTTTATGGTGGGAATCTTTTTCCAATCCCACCCGTTGTAATGGTCTATAACCCCATCTATGATCAGCTTCATATCTTCTTGAGTATAGCTGCGTCCTGTGCAAGCCTTTTTCAAGTAAGCTATGCAGCCGTCAGGTGCAACAGTGGGTTTGGGACAGTTCTTAACAATTCTGTCTAAATCCTCTATTTCAATGGGTTTCTTTAACAACTGATCCCCTACTGTCATAAAGGGCAGGTGCTGGGTGGCGACACTGCTGGCATCAGCACTGTTTTCAAGGAAACCAGTGCCGGATCGCGTTATGGAGGGGGTAAGAGGGTGGTGAATGATAACAGTTGAGTCAGCGTTACGGCGGGAGGTGATTTGTTTGTTAGGAGTAGGGGCACTAGGGGCGGGGGTGGTTACGTCTATGTGGAGGGTACTGTCAGGGGGGGCTATTCCTCCTGAGCCTCCTTCTCCTTCCCCTTCCCCTCCTCCCCCTCCCCTTTGCATCGGCATTCGTGACAAAGCAACTGAGCTTCCTTCTCCTTCCCCTTCCCCTCCTCCCCCTCCCCTTTGCATCGGAATTCGTGACAAAGCAACTGCAGCTAACAGATCTGTGTCTTTTAAGGAGGGGTATAGGGGATTGTAAGGCGGGGGAGAAGAATTTTTCAGAAACTTGTTGCTTCTAAATTCCTCAGCTTTATGCAGTCTGGAAGTTACAGATTTTATTCTACGCTGTTTCTGCTTGATATTCTTGTCATACCAATGAGGTGCTATCGTGAGCCATTGCTCTCCTCCAGCACGCATATATGTCATGTCCCATTGTGGGTCATGATCGTACCATGGCCAGGCTTCCTTGTCTTCCAGACAAAGACCTTTGACCATGTCCATATAAAAGGGATAATTAATACCGTCACGGGGGAATGGACTGGGGCTGCCAACTTTCTCTGTCCATCCTGCTAAGTTATCCACCCAAGGGTTAACTAAATAATAATCTGTGGTGGAGTTACGGGCAACATATTCCTTACATGTTTCTCCTGGTAAAGGTGGGGGGTAAATGACTGTCTTACTCTGACCCCCTCCCATAGTAAAGAATACAATCTACACCAGCTTTCTACGCAATTTCTACAACAACTTATAACAACTGTCTATGCAATATCACAACAAAAATGCAGTTTAAAAAAAACCTTCTATACAACTTCACAACAAAAAGACTTTCTATGCAATTTACAAAAACTTTCTATGCATGCATTAGTTAACACCAGTTAATTAGTCATTGACAATATCACAATATTATCTGTATAATGAGAACATGAAATCTTTTGACGGGTACGCTTACCTTCGTACAAGATGTCAGAAAAAATACAGCGTTTTAAACAGGAAGCAAGAAAAGTGTTTTGAGTAAAGATATCTGGCAGACGAAAACTTACCAGCCGTCTGGACCAAACATAAGAACTTATCACACTACAAGCATACAAGAATATAGGCGATCAAATCGGGGTATTTTCTACGTTACGTATAGACCCCAGGTCTATTTTTTAAGTATCCCAGATACTAACGTCTTTGGAGAATTGCGCTTTTCTCAGACGTATCTTTAAGTCCCAGACATTAAAGATTATATGGTATCCCTGATACCTGTTTTATGGCTTTACATAAAACTACGTAATATTAAGTCCCGGACTTAAATATTACCTTGTCACGTGTTCCCGGAACACGGAGCGAGTTCAAATTCAGTGTTTGAACGCAATCCCTTACGGAAAAGACAGACAATGAATTCTCTATCTTACCGATTCGGGGGCGATCAACTGAATCCAGGACTGAGCCCCCACTTGAAAGGATATCAGCCTCTTCTTGTACCCCTCGATTTGATGGCCACTGACGTCAGTGAGAGCAATCCTTAAAATTACAGATTATACACGACACCATGTAATTAAGAATCACTCTGCGTTTATTGTTCATAACAATGGTATATAAGGCATCATTGTCTAGGGAGGGATTGGAATGTCCAGGGAGGGGTAGGCAAAAGTAAATACTTTATTGGTTTAACTTTACTGCATAGGAGGGATAAAACAGGCTACATGGGGGGGGATGTAGGATACAGCCTAGTACTTCATCTAGGGGTGGTGATTTCACACAGTTCCCAACAAACTATGGGTGGAGCTATATTCATTTTATGCAATGCAAGCTAAATCCAAGGCAAAAGAAAAAGAAACAATATTTACACAATGCACACTGACAGAGGAGATTTAACCCTTCAGTATCTCAGGGTTACAGGTTGGAATTCGAGAAGTCTCCCCCTCGCCGGTTCCTAAAGTCTGCTTTGCCAACGTCTCCCTCAGACAGGGCGACGGTATTGGAAGCCATTCACAAGCTGTTTGCTCAGCAGGTGATAGTCAAGGTACCCCTCCTACAACAGGGAAAGGGGTATTACTCCACGCTATTTGTGGTACCGAAGCCGGACGGCTCGGTAAGACCTATTCTAAATCTGAAATCTTTGAACCTGTACATACAAAAATTCAAGTTCAAGATGGAGTCACTCAGAGCAGTGATAGCGAATCTGGAAGAAGGGGACTTTATGGTGTCCCTGGACATAAAGGATGCTTACCTGCATGTCCCAATTTGCCCTTCACATCAAGGGTACCTCAGGTTCGTGGTGCAAAACTGTCATTATCAGTTTCAGACGCTGCCGTTTGGATTGTCCACGGCACCTCGGGTCTTTACCAAGGTAATGGCCGAAATGATGATTCTTCTGCGAAGAAGAGGCGTATTAATTATCCCTTACTTGGACGATCTCCTGATAAGGGCAAGGTCCAGAGAACAGCTGGAGGACGGAGTAGCACTAACCCAAGTAGTGCTGCAACAACACGGGTGGATTCTGAATTTTCCAAAATCTCAGTTGACCCCGACAACACGTCTGCTGTTCCTGGGAATGATTCTGGACACGGTTCAGAAAAAGGTGTTTCTTCCGGAGGAGAAAGCCAGGGAGTTATCCGAACTTGTCAGGAACCTCCTAAAACCAGGGACAGTGTCTGTGCATCAATGCACAAGAGTCCTGGGAAAGATGGTGGCTTCTTACGAAGCGATTCCATTCGGCAGATTCCACGCACGAACTTTTCAGTGGGATCTGCTGGACAAATGGTCCGGATCGCATCTGCAGATGCATCAGCGGATAACCTTATCGCCACGGACAAGGGTGTCTCTTCTGTGGTGGTTGCAGAGTGCTCATCTGTTAGAGGGCCGCAGATTCGGCATACAGGACTGGGTCCTGGTGACCACGGATGCCAGTCTAAGAGGCTGGGGAGCAGTCACACAAGGAAGAAACTTCCAGGGAGTATGGTCAAGCCTGGAGATGTCTCTTCACATAAATATACTGGAGCTAAGAGCGATTTACAATGCTCTAAGTCTGGCAAAACCCCTGCTTCAGGGTCAGCCGGTGTTGATCCAGTCGGACAACATCACAGCAGTCGCCCACGTAAACAGACAGGGCGGCACAAGAAGCAGGACAGCAATGGCAGAAGCTGCAAGGATTCTTCGCTGGGCGGAAGATCATGTGATAGCACTGTCAGCAGTATTCATTCCGGGAGTGGACAACTGGGAAGCAGACTTCCTCAGCAGACACGATCTACACCCGGGAGAGTGGGGACTTCATCCAAAAGTCTTCCACATGATTGTGAACCGTTGGGAAAAACCAATGGTGGATATGATGGCGTCCCGCCTCAACAAAAAACTGGACAGGTATTGCGCCAGGTCAAGAGACCCTCAGGCAATAGCTGTGGACGCTCTGGTAACACCGTGGGTGTTCCAGTCAGTGTATGTGTTCCCTCCTCTGCCTCTCATACCAAAAGTACTGAGAATTATACGGCAAAAGGGAGTAAGAACGATACTAGTGGCTCCGGATTGGCCAAGAACTTGGTACCCGGAACTTCAAGAGATGATCACGGAGGATCCGTGGCCTCTACCTCTAAGACGGGACCTGCTTCAGCAGGGACCGTGTCTATTCCAAGACTTACCGCGGCTGCGTTTGACGGCATGGCGGTTGAACGCCGAATTCTAAAGGAAAAAGGCATTCCGGAAGAGGTCATTCCTACACTGGTAAAAGCCAGGAAGGAGGTGACTGCACAACATTATCACCGCATTTGGAGAAAATATGTTGCGTGGTGTGAGGCCAGAAAGGCCCCCACGGAGGAATTTCAACTGGGTCGATTCCTACATTTCCTGCAAACAGGATTGTCTATGGGCCTCAAATTGGGGTCCATTAAGGTTCAAATTTCGGCCCTGTCGATTTTCTTCCAGAAAGAATTGGCTTCAGTTCCTGAAGTCCAGACTTTTGTAAAAGGAGTACTACATATACAGCCCCCGGTTGTGCCCCCAGTGGCACCGTGGGATCTTAATGTAGTCTTGGATTTTCTCAAATCCCATTGGTTTGAGCCGCTCAAATCGGTGGAGCTGAAGTATCTTACATGGAAAGTAACCATGCTACTGGCCCTGGCTTCAGCCAGGAGAGTATCAGAATTGGCGGCTTTATCATATAAGAGCCCATATCTGATTTTCCATACGGACAGGGCAGAACTGCGGACGCGTCCTCATTTTCTGCCTAAGGTGGTGTCAGCGTTTCACCTGAACCAGCCTATTGTGGTGCCTGCGGCTACCAACGAGTTGGAGGATTCCAAGTTGTTGGACGTGGTCCGGGCATTGAAAATATATATTTCAAGAACGGCGGGAGTCAGAAAGTCTGACTCACTGCTTATATTGTATGCACCCAACAAGATGGGTGCGCCTGCTTCTAAGCAGACGATTGCTCGTTGGATTTGTAGCACAATTCAACTTGCACATTCTGTGGCAGGCTTGCCACAACCTAAATCTGTCAAGGCCCATTCCACAAGGAAAGTGGGCTCATCCTGGGCGGCTGCCCGGGGAGTCTCGGCATTACAACTCTGCCGAGCTGCTACTTGGTCAGGGGCAAACACGTTTGCAAAATTCTACAAATTTGATACCCTGGCTGAGGAGGACCTTGAGTTCTCTCATTCGGTGCTGCAGAGTCATCCGCACTCTCCCGCCCGTTTGGGAGCTTTGGTATAATCCCCATGGTCCTGACGGAGTCCCCAGCATCCACTTAGGACGTTAGAGAAAATAAGAATTTACTTACCGATAATTCTATTTCTCGTAGTCCGTAGTGGATGCTGGGCGCCCATCCCAAGTGCGGATTGTCTGCAATACTTGTACATAGTTATTGTTACAAAAAAATCGGGTTGTTATATTGTTGTGAGCCGTCTGTTCAGAGGCTCCTACGTTTGTCATACTGTTAACTGGGTTCAGATCACAAGTTATACGGTGTGATTGGTGTGGCTGGTATGAGTCTTACCCGGGGTTCAATATCCTTCCTTATTGTGTACGCTCGTCCGGGCACAGTATCCTAACTGAGGCTTGGAGGAGGGTCATAGGGGGAGGAGCCAGTACACACCACCTAATCCTAAAGCTTTATTTTTGTGCCCTGTCTCCTGCGGAGCCGCTATTCCCCATGGTCCTGACGGAGTCCCCAGCATCCACTACGGACTACGAGAAATAGAATTATCGGTAAGTAAATTCTTATTTTAAGGCCCAAAGTCACTCCCGACCGTAGGAAGTGAAGGAAAAGGCCCAGCTCCGTAGGGGCATTCCTGGCCTCACACCAAGCCACATATTTTCGCCATATACGGTGATAATGTTGAGCCGTCACAGCCTTCCTAGCCTCTATCAGCGTAGGAATGACCTCAACCGGAATGCCTTTTTCTGCTAGGATCCGGTGTTCAACCGCCATGCCGTCAAACGCAGCCGCGGTAAGTCTTGGAACAGACAGGGCCCCTGTTGCACAAGTCCTGTCCTAGAGGCAGAGGCCACGGGTCCTCTGTGAGCATTTCTTGCAGATCTGGACACTAAGTCCTTCTTGGCCAATCCGGAACAAAGAGTATTGTTCTCACTCCTCTTTTCCTTATGATTCTCAGCACCTTGGGTATGAGAGGAAGAGGAGGAAATACATAGACCGACGGGAACACCCACGGTGTCACCAGTGCGTCCACAGCTATCGCCTGAGGGTCTCTTGACCTGGCGCAATATCTCTGCAGCTTTTTGTTGAGGCGGGATGCCATCATGTCCTCCTGTGGCAGTTCCCACCGACTTGCAATCTGCATGAAGACTACTTGATTAAGTCCCCACTCTCCCGGGTGGAGGTCGTGCCTGCTGAGGAAGTCTGCTTCCCAGTTGTCCACTCCCGGAATGAACACTGCTGACAGTGCGCTTACGTGATTCTCCGCCCAGCGAAGAATTCTAGTGGCTTCTACCATCGCCACCCTGCTCCTTGTGCCGCCTTGGCGGTTTACATGAGCTACTGCGGTGATATTGTCTGACTAAATCAGAACCGGTTGGTCGCGAAGCAGGGACTCCGCTTGACGTAGGGCGTTGTATATGGCCCTTAGTTCCAGGATGTTGATGTGAAGGCAAGTCTCCTGACTTGACCACAGCCCTTGGAAATTTCTTCCCTATGTGACTGCCCCCCACCCTCGGAGGCTTGCATCCGTGGTCACCAGGACCCAGTCCAGAATGCCGAATCTGCGACCTTCGAGAAGGTGAGCACTCTGCAGCCACCACAGGAAAGACACCCTGGCCCTGGGGGATAGGGTGATTAACCGATGCATCTGAAGATGTGATCCGGACCACTTGTCCAGTAAGTCCCATTGGAAGGCCCTCGCATGGAACCTGCCGAAGGGAATGGCCTCGTATGATGCCACCATCCTTCCCAGGACTCGAGTGCAGTGATGCACTGACACCTGTTTTGGTTTTAATAGAATCCTGACCAGCGTCACGAGCTCCTGAGCTCTCTCTATCGGGAGATAAACCCTTTTCTGGTCTGTGTCTATGATCATGCCTAGGAGAGGCAGATGAGCTGTAGGAACCAACTGCGACTTTGGAATATATAGAATCCAGCCGTGTTGCCGTTACACTTCCAGAGAAAGTGATACGCTGTTCAGCCACTGCTCTCTTGATCTCGCTTTTATGAGGAGATCGTCCAAGTACGTGATAATAGTGACACCTTGCTTCCGCAGGAGCACCATCATTTCCGCCACTACCTTGGTGAATATTCTCGGGGCCGTGGAGATACCAAACGGCAACGTCTTAAATTGGTAATGACAATCCCGTACCGCATTCTGAGGTACGCCTGATGAGGTGGATAAATGGGGACATGAAGGAATGCATCCTTTATGTCCCGAGTCACCATAAAATCTCCCCCTTTCAGGCTTGTAACGACCGCTCTGAGCGATTCCATCTTGAACTTAAACCTTTTCAGGTATATGTTCAGGGATTTTAAATTCAATATGGGTCTGACCGAACCGTCTGGTTTCGGGACTACAACATGGTCGAATAATAACCCCCTCCTTGTTGAAGGAGGGGAACCTTGACCACCACCTGTTGAAGATACAATTTGTGAATTGCAGTTAACACTGTTTCCCTCTCGTGGGGGGAAGCCGGCAGGGCCGTCGGTGAGGGGGCATCTTCTCAAAGTCCAGCTTGTATCCCTGAGACACAATATCTATTGCCCAGGGATCTAACAGGGAGTGAACCCACTTGTGGCTGAACTTACGAAGGCGTGCCCCCACCGGGCCTAGCTCCGCCTGTGGAGCCCCAGCGACATGCGGTGGATTTTTGTAGAGGGCGTGGAGGACTTCTGTTCCTGGGAACTAGCTGTGTTGTGCAGCTTCTTTCCTCTGCCCCCGCCTCTGGCAAGAAAGGAAGCACCTCGGACTTTCTTGTTTCTTTGTTCGAAAGGCTGCATTTGATAATGTCGTGCTTTCCTAGGCTGAGCAGGAATATAAGGCAAAATATCAGAATTACCAGTTATAGCTGTGGAGACCAGGTCCGAGATCCCTTCTCCACACAATCCTCAGCCTTCCATATGCCTCTTAAGTCGGCATCATCTGTCTATTGCATATTCTACACAACACGTCAAGCAGAAATCGACATAGCTTTGACTCTAGGACTCAGTATACTCATGTCTCTTTGGGCATGTTTTATATATATATATCTCTTAAGACAGCATCTTTAATATATATATATATATATATATATATATATATATATATATATACAGGTTGAGTATCCCTTATCCAAAATGCTTGGGACCAGAGGTATTTTGGATATCGGATTTTTCCGTATTTTGGAATAATTGCATACCATAAGGAGATATCATGGTGATGGAACCTAAATATAAGCACAGAATGCATTTATGTTACATATCACCTTATACCCACAGCCTGAAGGTCATTTTAGACAATATTTTTTATAACTTTGTGCATTAAACAAAGCGTGTGTACATTCACACAATTCATTTATGTTTCATATACACCTTATACACACAGCCTGAAGGTCATTTAATACAATATTTTTAATAACTTTGTGTATTAAACAAAGTTTGTGTACATTGATCCATCAAAAAACAAAGGTTTCACTATCTCACTCTCACTCAAAAAAGTCCGTATTTCGGAATATTCCGTATTTCGGAATATTTGGATATGGGATACTCAACCTGTATATATATCTCTATATATACATATATATATCTATACGTACTAGGGTCTCAATCTCTGCTGATAAGGTACCTGTCCACGCTGCCACAGCGCTATAAACCCATGCCGACACAATCGCCGGTCTGAGTAGTGTACCAGAATGTGCACGCTATCTGCAGGATCCCTGAGAATAGCTGTTACGTCAGGGCTACCTTTTGGGCAAACGTGACACCCTAGGGCAGGGATGGGGAACCTTCGGCCCTCCAGCTGTTGTTGAACTACACATACCAGCATGCCTTGCTACAGTTTTGCTATTTGACCATGCTAAAACCCCATCCCTGCCCTAGGGGAAGATTCCCATCCTATCCTGGCCCTAGTGGGGAAAGGATACTGCCTGAGAATTCTTTGTGGGAAACTGCAGTCTCTTGTCTGGAGATTCCCGCTCTTTTTCATCATGAGAGGAGGGAAATTTACCTCATCTTTCTTCCCCTTAAACATGTGTACCCTTGTGTCAGGGACAGATGAGTCATCAGTGATATGCAAATCATCTTTTATTACAATAATCATATATTGAATACTTTTCTGCCATTTTGGCAGTAACTTTGCATTATCGTAGTCGACACGGGAGTCAAACTCCGTGTCGATATCAGTGTCTATTATTTTGGATAGTGAGCATTGAGAGACTCTGAAGGTCTCTGTGACATAGGGACAGACATGGGTAGATTTCCTGTCTGTTCTCTAATCTTTTGTGCAATAAATTCACCTTAGCACTTAATTACACATATCCAAACAGGTGTCGGCGTTGTCGACGGAGACACCCTCTCACACACATATTTGCTCTATCTCCTCCTTAGGGGAGCCTTTTACCTCAGACCTGTCGACACGCGTACCGACACACCACACACTCAGGGAATGCTCATCTGAAGACAATTCCCCCATAAGGCCCTTTGGAGAGACAGAGAGAGAGTATGCCAGCACACACCCCAGCGCTATTAACCCAGGAATAACACAGTAACTTAAAGTTAACCCAGTAGCTGCTGTTTATATTGATTTTTGCGCCTAATTATGTGCCCCCCTCTCTTTTTACCCTCTTCTACCGTGTAACTGCAGGGGAGAGACTGGGGAGCTTCCTCTCAGCGGTGCTGTGGAGAAAAAACATGGCGCTGGTGAGTGCTGAGGAAGAAGCCCCGCCCCCTCGACGGCGGGCTTCTGTCCCGCTTTCATGTACAATTTTGGCGGGGGCTCATACATATATACAGTGCCCAACTGTATATATATGCAAACTTTTGCCAAAGAGGTCTCTAATTGCTGCCCTGGGCCCCCCCCCCCCCCCCCCGGCACCCTGCACCCTACAGTGACCGGAGTATGTGGGTTTAATGTGGGAGCAATGGCGCACAGCTGCAGTGCTGTGCGCTACCTCAGTGAAAACTGGAGTCTTCGGCCGCCGATTTCGAAGTCTTCTTGCTTCTTTCACCGGTTTCTGTCTTCCGGCTCTGCGAGGGGGACGGCGGCGCGGCTCCGGGATCGGACGACAAAGGGTGAGATCCTGTGTACGATCCCTCTGGAGCTAATGGTGTCCAGTAGCCTAAGAAGCAGGACCTATCTTCAGTGAGTAGGGCTGCTTCTCTCCCCTCTGTCCCACGATGCAGGGAGTCTGTTGCCAGCAGATCTCTCTGAAAATAAAAAAACCTAACAAAATACTTTCTTACAGCAAGCTCAGGAGAGCTCACTAAGTAGCACCCAGCTCGTCCGGGCACAGATTCAAACTGAGGTCTGGAGGAGGGACATAGAGGGAGGAGCCAGAGCACACCAGTATCCAAATTCTTTCTTAAAGTGCCCATGTCTCCCGCGGAGCCCGTCTATTCCCCATGGTCCTTACCGAGTCCCCAGCATCCACTAGGACGTTAGAGAAAATATATTAACTGAACAATTGAACAAGACTCCTTTTATCTTCAAATAATTAAGGTTACCCAATAAGGGTTTATGGACAGAAATCCTTAATCGATGGTATCCAATCCTAAAAAGTGTCATATAGAATTTTAGTTTCAATAGTTGTATTCCATTAAAGTTAGTTGTGCTTATTTATTCCAGCAATGTCAGTCTCTGGAGAGAGGGCGTCTGACTGTACGGTTCAAAAAGAGCGCGGTGCTATGCTCCCCCTCCTAGATGTTACTCTTATCCCCACAGCATCGTGGGCAGTAGCGGATCTTGCCACGGGCAAGCAGAACTTTTGCCCGGGGCGCCGCCTTCCGGAGGGCGCCGCACCATGGCAAGATCCGCCACTGCTGTGCCCTCCGCTGCCCGCTGTGTCCCCCGTCTGTGCCTCCTGTAAAGGGAACTAGACGCATAGCGTCTAGTTTCCCTTCGTGGAGAGTACCTTTGCTGAGCGGTGCGCGATGACATCATTGCGCACCGCTCAGCATTCAAGCGGCGCTACTAATGTACAGGGGGCGTAACTGACCACACCCCCTGTATTAAGCCACGCCACGTTTCCTGCCCGGGGAGCAGAGCGGGCTTGAACCGGCCCTGATCGTGGGTAAAGTACTTTGGCAGCTGCTGGCCTTCTCCATTCCTAATGTTGGTTAATAGCATCTTAATTTGGGCCGTTAATTTGAATGGGGGGGGTTGTATTGTTAATAATGAAGGTATATTACATTGAAGCTGATATAGCAATACTATGTGGGGGTAATAGGAGTGTTGTCAGGGCCAGCCCGACCATCACGCTGCATTCGCAACAAAGTTAAGGTGTGTACACAAGGTGAGATTTGGGCTATGCCCGATTCTCACTGTGCAATAGGGACTGTGGTCGGTATCGCAAGCCTAGATGACTGTGCTTGCAATACAGACTATGTGGGATTTTGGCTAAGTGTCAGTTTTGACTATCTTTTCTACGAGATAGTCAAAATTGACTTGCCTGCACAGTGTATCTAGGCTTGCGAATCCAACCTCGCGGGACCGCGCATTGGCATCGCATCGGGATCGCAAGGTGACTTTCACCTTGCGATCTGCACTAACTTTCCTTGCAATTTTGACTATATAGTCAAAATCGCAAGCAAATATCTCACCGTGTGTACACACCTTAAGGCGCCAGAGTGGGGAGGACGCCGGGTAGCCTGGACCATGCCCCCCTGCTGCAACCTGGACTCGATTTCCCCACTATGGAAATAAGTCACATCAAATTCTGTCCGATAGCATTAGAGGCCCGCTTTGCGCTGCATCTGTTACTTACAGACAGCAGGCGGCGGGCACTAGGACCCAGTACGGGCAGCTCTGCAGGTAGGCACAACCTCCAACCTGGCGCCTCTGTACTTGCACAGCTTCCCGCGCGGTCTTCCTCTCCAGGCTTCCCCACTGGCACTGTATGTGCCATCTATTTCTAGATGCAGGGACAGGGATGTACAAAGGAAGAGTTGCAGCTACTACGGGTTGCAGCCACATCAGACAGATGGAGGGCAGCACCTGCCAAACAATTACTGAGGGTAAGAAGCCTTCCCCTTCCAGCTCCACAGCCCTTTCTTCTTCTCTCCCCTTGTTCCCAAATACCCCACACCTTGCTCCTCCATCCCATCCATGTTCCTCCCCCCTTGCCCCCCACCACACAGCCTGCACTCTACCTGCTACAGCCCGCACTCTATCCCCCTATCAATCACAACCCACCCTCTGTCCCCACACTGTTCTCTACTTGTCACAATCCGTCCTCTGTCCACTAGCTGCCACAGTCCATGCTCTATCCCCTACCTGTCACAGTCTGCCCTCTACCCAATAGCTGTCACAGTGCACGCTCTATCCCCTACCTGTCACAGTCTGCCCTCTACCCAATAGCTGTCACAGTGCACGCTTTATCCCCTACCTGTCACAGTCTGCCCTCTACCCAATAGCTGTCACAGTGCACGCTCTATCCCCTACCTGTCACAGTCTGCCCTCTACCCAATAGCTGCCACAGTCCATGCTCTATCCCAGGCTTTTTCAACCAGTGTGCCGTGGCACACTAGTGTGCCGCGACCAGTTGCAAGGTGTGCCGCGGAGCCAGAGCAGCATCCTGCACCTTCAGAGTGAACTGTTGGCCCGGGCTCTTCCTAGAGGATTAGTCGTGCTCCGGCCGTGACCTACAGTATGCCTTGAAGACGCGGCGTTGTGATATCACAGGTCACGGCTGCCGCATCTCACCACCCAGCCAGCCCACCCACCTGCATACACATCTTCCAGATCTTGCCTGCATACACAGCTTTCCTTGCCCACCCACATCCACACCTGCCCGACCGCCCGCTGCTCAGTATTCGCAGCACTCCACTATGAACAACCCCCGCCACTGAGGGACAGGGAGGAGGACAGCTGACCGGTAGGGGCTAATATTTGTTATTTTAGTTCTCCTGTGGGGAACAATAGGATTTATGTGGGGAGAATAAGGATTTATGGGGGGGAACAATGTGAATAATTCATGTGGGGAGCAATAGGATTTATGTGGGGAGAAATGTGATTGATTTATGTGGGGAGCAACATGATTTATGTGGGGAGCAATGTGATTGTTTTTTCTGTGTAGGCCAATGTGTTTGTTTGTTTGTTTGTTTTACTGTGAGGGCCAATGTGTGTGTTTTGTTTTTTTCTGTGGGGAACTGATGGTGCGCCTTGGCAATTTTAAAATATTGTTCGGTGTGCCGTGAGTAAAAAAAGGTTGAAAATCACTGCTCTATCCCCTACCTGTCACAGTCTGCCCTCTACCCAATAGCTGTCACAGTGCACGCTTTATCCCCTACCTGTCAGAGGGCCTAATTCAGACCTGATCGCTCGCTAGCTATTTTTTGCAGCGATGCGATCAGATAGTCACCGCCTATAGGGGAGTGTATTTTCGCTTTGCAAGTGTGCGAACGCCTGTGCAGCCTAGCAGTACAAAAACAGTTTTGTGCAGTTTCTGAGTTGCCCAGAACCTACTCAGCCGCTGCGATCACTTCAACCTGTCCAGGCCCAGAATTGATGTCAGACACCCGCCCTGCAAACGCCTGGACACGCCTGCGTTTTTCCAACCACTTCCTGAAAACGGCCAGTTGCCACCCATAAACGCCTTCTTCCTGTCATTCTCCTTGCGATCAGCAGTGCGAATGGATTCTTCATTAAATCCATCGATGTACACCCGTACGACGCGCCTGTGCATTGCGGTGAATACACATGCGCAGTTTGGACCAGATCGCAGCGCAGCAAAAACACCTAGCATTCGATCAGGTCAAAATGACCCCCACAGTCCGCCCTCTGCCCAATAGCTGTCACAGCCCGCGCTCTATCCCCTACCTATCACAGTTCACCTTATGCCCATTAGCTGTCACAGCCCGTGCCCCTATCCTCTAACTGCCCGCCCTCCGCCCCCTACCTGTTACATCCTACCCTCTGCCCCCTACCTGTCACATCCCGCCCTCTGCCCCCTACCTGTCACATCCCGCCCTCTGCCCCCTACCTGTCACATTCCGCCCTCTGCCCCCTACCTGTCACATCCCGCCCTCTGCCCCCTACCTGTTACATCCCGCCCTCTGCCCCCTACCTGTTACATACTACCCTCTGCCCCCTACCTGTCACATCCCGCCCTCTGCCCCCTACTTGTCACATCCCGCCCTCTGCCCCCTACCTGTCACATTCCGCCCTCTGTCCCCTACCTGTCACATCCCGCCCTCTGCCCCCTACCTGTTACATCCCGCCCTCTGTCCCCTACCTGTTACATCCCGCCCTCTGTCCCCTACCTGTCACATCCCGCCCTCTGTTCCCTACATGTTACATCCCGCCCTCCGCCCCCTACCTGTTACATCCTACCCTCTGCCCCCTACCTGTCACATCCCGCCCTCTGCCCCCTACCTGTCACATCCCGCCCTCTGTCCCCTACCTGTCACATCCCGCCCTATGCCCCCTACCTGCCACATCCCGCCCTCTGCCCCCTACCTGTCACATCCCGCCCTCTGCCCCCTACCTGTCACATCCCGCCCTCTGCCACCTACCTGTCACATCCCGCCCTCTGTCCCCTACCTGTCACATCCCGCCCTCTGCCCCCTACCTGTCACATCCCGCCCTCTGTCCCCTACCTGTCACATCCCGCCCTCTGTCCCCTACCTGTCACCTGGGCAGTACGGACGGTGTAATGGTTAGCATTACTGCCTCACAGCACTGAGGTCATGGGTTCAATTCCCACCATGGCTCTAACTGTGTGGAGTTTGTATATTCTCCCCATACTTGCGTGGGTTTCCTCCCACAATCCAAAAATATACTGATAGGTTAATTGGCTCCTAACAAAATTAACCCTAGCGTGAATGTGTGTGTACATGTGGTAGGGAATATTGGCCCTCATTCCGAGTTGTTCGCTCGGTATTTTTCATCGCATCGCAATGAAAATCCGCTTAGTACGCATGCGCAATGTTCGCACTGCGACTGCGCCAAGTAACTTTGCTATGTAGAAAGTAATTTTACTCACGGCTTTTTCATCGCTCCGGCGATCGTAATGTGATTGACAGGAAATGGGTGTTACTGGGCGGAAACACGGCGTTTCAGGGGCGTGTGGCTGAAAACGCTACCGTTTCCGGAAAAAACGCAGGAGTGGCCGGAGAAACGGTGGGAGTGCCTGGGCGAACGCTGGGTGTGTTTGTGACGTCAACCAGGAACGACAAGCACTGAACTGATCGCACAGGCAGAGTAAGTCTGAAGCTACTCTGAAACTGCTAAGTAGTTAGTAATCGCAATATTGCGAATACATCGGTCGCAATTTTAAGAAGCTAAGATTCACTCCCAGTAGGCGGCGGCTTAGCGTGTGTAACTCTGCTAAATTCGCCTTGCGACCGATCAACTCGGAATGAGGGCCATAGAGTGTAAGCTCCACTGGGGCAGGGACTGATGTGAATGGGCAAATATTCTCTGTAGAGCGCTGCGGAATATGTGTGCGCTATATAAATAACTGGTAATAAATAATAATAAAAATAATAATAATCCCGCCCTCTGCCCCCTACCTGTCACATCCCGCCCTCTGCCCCCTACCTGTTACATCCCGCCCTCTGTCCCCTACCTGTCACATCACGCCCTCTGTCCACTACCTGTCACATCCCGCCCTCTGCCCCCTACCTGTTACATCCCGCCCTCTGTCCCCTACCTGTCACATCCCGCCCTCTGCCCCCTACCTGTCACATCCCACCCTCTGCCCCCTACCTGTTACATCCTGCCCTCTGCCCCCTACCTGTTACATCCCGCCTCTGTCCCCTACCTGTCACATCCCGCCCTCTGCCCCCTACCTGTTACATCCCACCCTCTGCCCCCTACCTGTCACATCCCGCCCTCTGCCCCCTACTTGTCACATCCCGCCCTCTGCCCCCTACTTGTCACATCCCGCCCTCTGCCTCTGTCCCCTACCTGTTACATCCCGCCCTCTGTCCCCTACCTGTCACATCCCACCCTCTGCCCCCTACCTGTCACATCCCGCCCTCTGTCCCCTACCTGTCACATTCCGCCCTCTGCCCCCTACCTGTCACATCCCGCCCTCTGCCCCCTACCTGTCACATTCCGCCCTCTTTCCCCTACCTGTCACATCCCGCCCTCTGCCCCCTACCTGTCACATCCCGCCCTCTGCCCCCTACCTGTCACATCCCGCCCTCTGCCCCCTACCTGTCACATCCCGCCCTCTGCCCTCTACCTGTCACATCCCGCCCTCTGTCCCCTACCTGTTACATCCCGCCCTCTGTCCCCTACCTGTCACATCCCGCCCTCTGCCCCCTACCTGTCACATCCCGCCCTCTTTCCCCTACCTGTCACATCCAGCCCTCTGCCCCCTACCTGTCACATCCCGCCCTCTGCCCCCTACTTGTCACATCCCGCCCTCTGCCCCCTACTTGTCACATCCCGCCCTCTGCCTCTGTCCCCTACCTGTTACATCCCGCCCTCTGTCCCCTACCTGTCACATCCCACCCTCTGCCCCCTACCTGTCACATCCCGCCCTTTGTCCCCTACCTGTCACATCCCGCCCTCTGCCCCCTACCTGTCACATCCCGCCCTCTTTCCCCTACCTGTCACATCCCGCCCTCTGCCCCCTACCTGTCACATCCCGCCCTCTGCCCCCTACCTGTCACATCCCGCCCTCTGTCCCCTACCTGTTACATCCCGCCCTCTGTCCCCTACCTGTCACATCCCGCCCTCTGTCCCCTACCTGTCACATCCCGTCCTCTGTCCCCTACCTGTCACATCCCGCCCTCTGCCCCCTACCTGTCACATCCCGCCCTCTGTCCCCTACCTGTCACATCCCGCCCTCTGTCCCCTACCTGTCACATCCCGCCCTCTGTCCCCTACCTGTCACATCCCGCCCTCTGTCCCCTACCTGTCACATCCCGCCCTCTGTCCCCTACCTGTCACATCCCGCCCTCTGTCCCCTACCTGTCACATCCCGTCCTCTGTCCCCTACCTGTCACATCCCGTCCTCTGTCCCCTACCTGTCACATCCCGTCCTCTGTCCCCTACCTGTTACATCCCGCCCTCTGCCCCCTACCTGTCACATCCCGCCCTCTGTCCCCTACCTGTCACATCCCGCCCTCTGTCCCCTACCTGTCACATCCCGCCCTCTGTCCCCTACCTGTCACATCCCGCCCTCTGTCCCCTACCTGTCACATTCCGCCCTCTGCCCCCTACCTGTCACATCCCGCCCTCTGCCCCCTACCTGTCACATTCCGCCCTCTTTCCCCTACCTGTCACATTCCGCCCTCTGCCCCCTACCTGTCACATCCCGCCCTCTGCCCCCTACCTGTCACATCCCGCCCTCTGCCCCCTACCTGTCACATCCCGCCCTCTGCCCCCTACCTGTCACATCCCGCCCTCTGTCCCCTACCTGTCACATCCCGCCCTCTGTCCCCTACCTGTCACATCCCGCCCTCTGTCCCCTACCTGTCACATCCCGCCCTCTGTCCCCTACATGTCACATCCCGCCCTCTGTCCCCTACCTGTCACATCCCGTCCTCTGTCCCCTACCTGTCACATTCCGCCCTATGTCCCCTACCTGTCACATCCCGCCCTCTGTCCCCTACCTGTCACATCCCGTCCTCTGTCCCCTACCTGTCACATCCCGCCCTCTGTCCCCTACCTGTCACATCCCGTCCTCTGTCCCCTACCTGTCACATCCCGCCCTCTGTCCCCTACCTGTCACATCACGCCCTCTGTCCACTACCTGTCACATCCCGCCCTCTACCCCCTACCTGTCACATCCCACCCTCTGTCCCCTACCTGTCACATCCCGCCCTCTGCCCCCTACCTGTCACATCCCGCCCTCTGCCCCCTACCTGTTACATCCCACCCTCTGCCCCCTACCTGTCACATCCCGCCCTCTGCCCCCTACTTGTCACATCCCGCCCTCTGCCCCCTACTTGTCACATCCCGCCCTCTGCCTCTGTCCCCTACCTGTTACATCCCGCCCTCTATCCCCTACCTGTCACATCCCACCCTCTGCCCCCTACCTGTCACATCCCGCCCTCTGTCCCCTACCTGTCACATTCCGCCCTCTGCCCCCTACCTGTCACATCCCGCCCTCTGCCCCCTACCTGTCACATTCCGCCCTCTTTCCCCTACCTGTCACATCCCGCCCTCTGCCCCCTACCTGTCACATCCCGCCCTCTGCCCCCTACCTGTCACATCCCGCCCTCTGCCCCCTACCTGTCACATCCTGCCCTCTGCCCCCTACCTGTCACATCCCGCCCTCTGTCCCCTACCTGTCACATCCCGCTCTCTGTCCCCTACCTGTCACATCCCGCCCTCTGTCCCCTACCTGTCACATCCCGCCCTCTGCCCCCTACCTGTCACATCCCGTCCTCTGTCCCCTACCTGTCACATTCCGCCCTATGTCCCCTACCTGTCACATCCCGCCCTCTGTCCCCTACCTGTCACATCCCGTCCTCTGTCCCCTACCTGTCACATCCCGCCCTCTGTCCCCTACCTGTCACATCCCGTCCTCTGTCCCCTACCTGTCACATACCGCCCTCTGTCCCCTACCTGTCACATCACGCCCTCTGTCCACTACCTGTCACATCCCGCCCTCTACCCCCTACCGGTCACATCCCACCCTCTGTCCCCTACCTGTCACATCCCGCCCTCTGCCCCCTACCTGTCACATCCCGCCCTCTGCCCCCTACCTGTTACATCCCACCCTCTGCCCCCTACCTGTCACATCCCGCCCTCTGCCCCCTACTTGTCACATCCCGCCCTCTGCCCCCTACTTGTCACATCCCGCCCTCTGCCTCTGTCCCCTACCTGTTACATCCCGCCCTCTGTCCCCTACCTGTCACATCCCACCCTCTGCCCCCTACCTGTCACATCCCGTCCTCTGTCCCCTACCTGTCACATTCCGCCCTCTGCCCCCTACCTGTCACATCCCGCCCTCTGCCCCCTACCTGTCACATTCCACCCTCTTTCCCCTACCTGTCACATCCCGCCCTCTGCCCCCTACCTGTCACATCCCGCCCTCTGCCCCCTACCTGTCACATCCCGCCCTCTGCCCCCTACCTGTCACATCCTGCCCTCTGCCCCCTACCTGTCACATCCCGCCCTCTGTCCCCTACCTGTCACATCCCGCTCTCTGTCCCCTACCTGTCACATCCCGCCCTCTGTCCCCTACCTGTCACATCCCGCCCTCTGCCCCCTACCTGTCACATCCCGCCCTCTGCCCCCTACCTGTCACATCCCGCCCTCTGTCCCCTACCTGTCACATCCCGCCCTCTGTCCCCTACCTGTTACATCCCGCCCTCTGTCCCCTACCTGTCACATCCCGCCCTCTGTCCCCTACCTGTCACATCCCGCCCTCTGTCCCCTACCTGTCACATCCCGTCCTCTGTCCCCTACCTGTCACATCCCGTCCTCTGTCCCCTACCTGTCACATCCCGTCCTCTGTCCCCTACCTGTCACATCCCGCCCTCTGCCCCCTACCTGTGACATCCCGCCCTCTGTCCCCTACCTGTCACATCCCGCCCTCTATCCCGCCCTCTGTCCCCTACCTGTCACATCCCGCCCTCTGTCCCCTACCTGTCACATACCGCCCTCTGCCCCCTACCTGTCACATCCCGCCCTCTGCCCCCTACCTGTCACATCCCGCCCTCTGCCCCCTACCTGTCACATCCCGCCCTCTGCCCCCTACCTGTCACATCCCGCCCTCTGCCCCCTAGCTGTCACATCCCGCCCTCTGTCCCCTACCTGTCACATCCCACCCTCTGCCCCCTACCTGTCACATCCCGCCCTCTGTCCCCTACCTGTCACATTCCGCCCTTTGTCCCCTACCTGTCACATCCCGCCCTCTGCCCCCTACCTGTCACATCCCGCCCTCTTTCCCCTACCTGTCACATCCCGCCCTCTGTCCCCTACCTGTCACATCCCGCCCTCTGTCCCCTACCTGTCACATCCCGCCCTCTGCCCCCTACCTGTCACATCCCGCCCTCTGTCCCCTACCTGTCACATCCCGCCCTCTGTCCCCTACATGTCACATTCCGCCCTCTGTCCCCTACCTGTCACATTCCGCCCTCTGTCCCCTACCTGTCACATTCCGCCCTATGTCCCCTACCTGTCACATCCCGCCCTCTGTCCCCTACCTGTCACATCCCGTCCTCTGTCCCCTACCTGTCACATCCCGCCCTCTGTCCCCTACCTGTCACATCCCGTCCTCTGTCCCCTACCTGTCACATCCCGCCCTCTGTCCCCTACCTGTCACATCACGCCCTCTGTCCACTACCTGTCACATCCCGCCCTCTACCCCCTACCTGTCACATCCCACCCTCTGTCCCCTACCTGTCACATCCCGCCCTCTGCCCCCTACCTGTCACATCCCGCCCTCTGCCCCCTACCTGTTACATCCCACCCTCTGCCCCCTACCTGTCACATCCCGCCCTCTGCCCCCTACTTGTCACATCCCGCCCTCTGCCCCCTACTTGTCACATCCCGCCCTCTGCCTCTGTCCCCTACCTGTTACATCCCGCCCTCTATCCCCTACCTGTCACATCCCACCCTCTGCCCCCTACCTGTCACATCCCGCCCTCTGTCCCCTACCTGTCACATTCCGCCCTCTGCCCCCTACCTGTCACATCCCGCCCTCTGCCCCCTACCTGTCACATTCCGCCCTCTTTCCCCTACCTGTCACATCCCGCCCTCTGCCCCCTACCTGTCACATCCCGCCCTCTGCCCCCTACCTGTCACATCCCGCCCTCTGCCCCCTACCTGTCACATCCTGCCCTCTGCCCCCTACCTGTCACATCCCGCCCTCTGTCCCCTACCTGTCACATCCCGCTCTCTGTCCCCTACCTGTCACATCCCGCCCTCTGTCCCCTACCTGTCACATCCCGCCCTCTGCCCCCTACCTGTCACATCCCGCCCTCTGCCCCCTACCTGTCACATCCCGCCCTCTGTCCCCTACCTGTCACATCCCGCCCTCTGTCCCCTACCTGTTACATCCCGCCCTCTGTCCCCTACCTGTCACATCCCGCCCTCTGTCCCCTACCTGTCAGATCCCGCCCTCTGTCCCCTACCTGTCATATCCCGTCCTCTGTCCCCTACCTGTCACATCCCGTCCTCTGTCCCCTACCTGTCACATCCCGTCCTCTGTCCCCTACCTGTCACATCCCGCCCTCTGCCCCCTACCTGTCACATCCCGCCCTCTGTCCCCTACCTGTCACATCCCGCCCTCTATCCCGCCCTCTGTCCCCTACCTGTCACATCCCGCCCTCTGTCCCCTACCTGTCACATACCGCCCTCTGCCCCCTACCTGTCACATCCCGCCCTCTGCCCCCTACCTGTCACATCCCGCCCTCTGCCCCCTACCTGTCACATCCCGCCCTCTGCCCCCTACCTGTCACATCCCGCCCTCTGCCCCCTACCTGTCACATCCCGCCCTCTGCCCCCTACCTGTCACATCCCGCCCTCTGTCCCCTACCTGTTACATCCCGCCCTCTGTCCCCTACCTGTCACATCCCGCCCTGTCCCCTACCTGTCACATCCCGCCCTCTGTCCCCTACCTGTCACATCCCGCCCTCTGTCCCCTACCTGTCACATCCCGCCCTCTGTCCCCTACATGTCACATTCCGCCCTCTGTCCCCTACCTGTCACATCCCGTCCTCTGTCCCCTACCTGTCACATTCCGCCCTATGTCCCCTACCTGTCACATCCCGCCCTCTGTCCCCTACCTGTCACATCCCGTCCTCTGTCCCCTACCTGTCACATCCCGCCCTCTGTCCCCTACCTGTCACATCCCGCCCTCTGTCCCCTACCTGTCACATCCCGTCCTCTGTCCCCTACCTGTCACATCCCGCCCTCTGTCCCCTACCTGTCACATCACGTCCTCTGTCCCCTACCTGTCACATCACGTCCTCTGTCTGTCCCCTACCTGTCACATCCCGTCCTCTGTCCCCTACCTGTCACATCCCGTCCTCTGTCCCCTACCTGTCACATCCCGTCCTCTGTCCCCTACCTGTCACATCCCGCCCTCTGTCCCCTACCTGTCACATCCCGCCCTCTGTCCCCTACCTGTCACATCCCGCCCTCTGTCCCCTACCTGTCACATTCCGCCCTCTGCCCCCTACCTGTCACATCCCGCCCTCTGCCCCCTACCTGTCACATTCCGCCCTCTTTCCCCTACCTGTCACATTCCGCCCTCTTTCCCCTACCTGTCACATTCCGCCCTCTGCCCCCTACCTGTCACATCCCGCCCTCTGCCCCCTACCTGTCACATCCCGCCCTCTGCCCCCTACCTGTCACATCCCGCCCTCTGCCCCCTACCTGTCACATCCCGCCCTCTGTCCCCTACCTGTTACATCCCGCCCTCTGTCCCCTACCTGTCACATCCCGCCCTCTGTCCCCTACATGTCACATTCCGTCCTCTGTCCCCTACCTGTCACATTCCGCCCTATGTCCCCTACCTGTCACATCCCGCCCTCTGTCCCCTACCTGTCACATCCCGTCCTCTGTCCCCTACCTGTCACATCCCGCCCTCTGTCCCCTACCTGTCACATCCCGTCCTCTGTCCCCTACCTGTCACATCCCGCCCTCTGTCCCCTACCTGTCACATCACGCCCTCTGTCCACTACCTGTCACATCCCGCCCTCTACCCCCTACCTGTCACATCCCACCCTCTGTCCCCTACCTGTCACATCCCGCCCTCTGCCCCCTACCTGTCACATCCCGCCCTCTGCCCCCTACCTGTCACATCCCACCCTCTGCCCCCTACCTGTCACATCCCGCCCTCTGCCCCCTACTTGTCACATCCCGCCCTCTGCCCCCTACTTGTCACATCCCGCCCTCTGCCTCTGTCCCCTACCTGTTACATCCCGCCCTCTGTCCCCTACCTGTCACATCCCACCCTCTGCCCCCTACCTGTCACATCCCGCCCTCTGTCCCCTACCTGTCACATTCCGCCCTCTGCCCCCTACCTGTCACATCCCGCCCTCTGCCCCCTACCTGTCACATTCCGCCCTCTTTCCCCTACCTGTCACATCCCGCCCTCTGCCCCCTACCTGTCACATCCCGCCCTCTGCCCCCTACCTGTCACATCCCGCCCTCTGCCCCCTACCTGTCACATCCTGCCCTCTGCCCCCTACCTGTCACATCCCGCCCTCTGTCCCCTACCTGTCACATCCCGCTCTCTGTCCCCTACCTGTCACATCCCGCCCTCTGCCCCCTACCTGTCACATCCCGCCCTCTGCCCCCTACCTGTCACATCCCGCCCTCTGTCCCCTACCTGTCACATCCCGCCCTCTGTCCCCTACCTGTTACATCCCGCCCTCTGTCCCCTACCTGTCACATCCCGCCCTCTGTCCCCTACCTGTCACATCCCGCCCTCTGTCCCCTACCTGTCACATCCCGCCCTCTGTCCCCTACCTGTCACATCCCGCCCTCTGTCCCCTACCTGTCACATCCCGTCCTCTGTCCCCTACCTGTCACATCCCGCCCTCTGCCCCCTACCTGTCACATCCCGCCCTCTGTCCCCTACCTGTCACATCCCGCCCTCTGCCCCCTACCTGTCACATCCCGCCCTCTGTCCCCTACCTGTCACATCCCGCCCTCTGTCCCCTACCTGTCACATACCGCCCTCTGCCCCCTACCTGTCACATCCCGCCCTCTGCCCCCTACCTGTCACATCCCGCCCTCTGCCCCCTACCTGTCACATCCCGCCCTCTGCCCCCTACCTGTCACATCCCGCCCTCTGCCCCCTACCTGTCACATCCCGCCCTCTGTCCCCTACCTGTCACATCCCGCCCTCTGTCCCCTACCTGTCACATCCCGCCCTCTGTCCCCTACCTGTCACATCCCGCCCTCTGTCCCCTACCTGTCACATCCCGCCCTCTGTCCCCTACATGTCACATTCCGCCCTCTGTCCCCTACCTGTCACATCCCGTCCTCTGTCCCCTACCTGTCACATTCCGCCCTATGTCCCCTACCTGTCACATCCCGTCCTCTGTCCCCTACCTGTCACATCCCGCCCTCTGTCCCCTACCTGTCACATCCCGCCCTCTGTCCCCTACCTGTCACATCCCGTCCTCTGTCCCCTACCTGTCACATCCCGCCCTCTGTCCCCTACCTGTCACATCACGTCCTCTGTCTGTCCCCTACCTGTCACATCCCGCCCTCTGTCCCCTACCTGTCACATCCCGCCCTCTGTCCCCTACCTGTCACATCCCGCCCTCTGTCCCCTACCTGTCACATCCCGCCCTCTGTCCCCTACCTGTTACATCCCGCCCTCTGCCCCCTACCTGTCACATCCCGCCCTCTGCCCCCTACTTGTCACATCCCGCCCTCTGCCTCTGTCCCCTACCTGTTACATCCCGCCCTCTGTCCCCTACCTGTCACATCCCGCCCTCTGCCCCCTACCTGTCACATCCCGCCCTCTGTCCCCTACCTGTCACATCCCGCCCTCTGTCCCCTACCTGTCACATCCCGCCCTCTGTCCCCTACCTGTCACATCCCGCCCTATGTCCCCTACCTGTCACATCCCGCCCTCTGTCCCCTACCTGTCACATCCCGCACTCTGTCCCCTACCTGTCACATCCCGCCCTCTGTCCCCTACCTGTCACATCCCGTCCTCTGTCCCCTACCTGTCACATCCCGCCCTCTGCCCCCTACCTGTCACATCCCGCCCTCTGCCCCCTACCTGTCACATCCCGCCCTCTGTCCCCTACCTGTTACATCCCGCCCTCTGTCCCCTACCTGTCACATCCCGCCCTCTGTCCCCTACCTGTCACATCCCGCCCTCTGTCCCCTACCTGTCACATCCCGCCCTCTGTCCCCTACATGTCACATTCCGCCCTCTGTCCCCTACCTGTCACATCCCGTCCTCTGTCCCCTACCTGTCACATTCCGCCCTATGTCCCCTACCTGTCACATCCCGTCCTCTGTCCCCTACCTGTCACATCCCGCCCTCTGTCCCCTACCTGTCACATCCCGCCCTCTGTCCCCTACCTGTCACATCCCGCCCTCTGTCCCCTACCTGTCACATCCCGTCCTCTGTCCCCTACCTGTCACATCCCGCCCTCTGTCCCCTACCTGTCACATCACGTCCTCTGTCTGTCCCCTACCTGTCACATCCCGCCCTCTGTCCCCTACCTGTCACATCCCGCCCTCTGTCCCCTACCTGTCACATCCCGCCCTCTGTCCCCTACCTGTCACATCCCGCCCTCTGTCCCCTACCTGTCACATCCCGCCCTCTGTCCCCTACCTGTCACATCCCGCCCTATGTCCCCTACCTGTCACATCCCGCCCTCTGTCCCCTACCTGTCACATCCCGCACTCTGTCCCCTACCTGTCACATCCCGCCCTCTGTCCCCTACCTGTCACATCCCGTCCTCTGTCCCCTACCTGTCACATCCCGTCCTCTGTCCCCTACCTGTCACATTCCGCCCTCTGTCCCCTACCTGTCACATCCCGCCCTCTGTCCCCTACCTGTCACATCCCGCCCTCTGTCCCCTACCTGTCACATCCCGTCCTCTGTCCCCTACCTGTCACATCCCGCCCTCTGCCCCCTACCTGTCACATCCCGTCCTCTGTCCCCTACCTGTCACATCCCGCCCTCTGTCCATCCCGCCCTCTGTCCCCTACCTGTCACATCCCGCCCTCTGTCCCCTACCTGTCACATCCCGCCCTCTGTCCCCTACCTGTCACATCCCGCCCTCTGTCCCCTACCTGTCACATCCCGCCCTCTGTCCCCTACCTGTCACATCCCGCCCTCTGTCCCCTACCTGTCACATCCCGCCCTCTGTCCCCTACCTGTCACATCCCGCCCTCTGTCCCCTACCTGTCACATCCCGCCCTCTGTCCCCTACCTGTCACATCCCGCACTCTGTCCCCTACCTGTCACATCCCGCCCTCTGTCCCCTACCTGTCACATCCCGTCCTCTGTCCCCTACCTGTCACATCCCGTCCTCTGTCCCCTACCTGTCACATTCCGCCCTCTGTCCCCTACCTGTCACATCCCGCCCTCTGTCCCCTACCTGTCACATCCCGCCCTCTGTCCCCTACCTGTCACATCCCGTCCTCTGTCCCCTACCTGTCACATCCCGCCCTCTGCCCCCTACCTGTCACATCCCGTCCTCTGTCCCCTACCTGTCACATCCCGCCCTCTGTCCATCCCGCCCTCTGTCCCCTACCTGTCACATCCCGCACTCTGTCCCCTACCTGTCACATCCCGCCCTCTGTCCCCTACCTGTCACATCCCGCCCTCTGTCCCCTACCTGTCACATCCCGCCCTCTGTCCCCTACCTGTCACATCCCGCCCTCTGTCCCCTACCTGTCACATCCCGCCCTCTGTCCCCTACCTGTCACATCCCGCCCTCTGTCCCCTACCTGTCACATCCCGCCCTCTGTCCCCTACCTGTCACATCCCGCCCTCTGCCCCCAACCTGTCACATCCCGTCCTCTGTCCCCTACCTGTCACATCCCGCCCTCTGTCCCCTACCTGTCACAGCCCGCCCTCTGTCCCCTACCTGTCACATCCCGCCCTCTGTCCCCTACCTGTCACATCCCGCCCTCTGTCCCCTACCTGTCACATCCCGTCCTCTGTCCGCCCTCTGCCCCCTACCTGTCACATCCCGCCCTCTGTCCCCTACCTGTCACATCCCGCCCTCTGTCCCCTACCTGTCACATCCCGCCCTCTGTCCCCTACCTGTCACATCCCGCCCTCTGTCCCCTACCTGTCACATCCCGCCCTCTGTCCCCTACCTGTCACATCCCGCCCTCTGTCCCCTACCTGTCACATCCCTCCCTCTGTCCCCTACCTGTCACATCCCTACCTCTGTCCCCTACCTGTCACATCCCGCCCTCTGTCCCCTACCTGTCACATCCCGCCCTCTGTCCCCTACCTGTCACATCCCGCCCTCTGTCCCCTACCTGTCACATCCCGCCCTCTGTCCCCTACCTGTCACATCCCGCCCTCTGTCCCCTACCTGTCACATCCCGCCCTCTGTCCCCTACCTGTCACATCCCGCCCTCTGTCCCCTACCTGTCACATCCCGCCCTCTGTCCCCTACCTGTCACATCCCGCCCTCTGTCCCCTACCTGTCACATCCCTCCCTCTGCCCCCTACCTGTCACATCCCGCCCTCTGTCCCTTACCTGTCACATTCCGCCCTCTGTCCCCTACCTGTCACATTCCGCCCTCTGTCCCCTACCTGTCACAGGACCGCTCAGCACACATCCTTCCCGCCGCTCAGCACAGCGCGATCTGTGCTGAGCGTGCGGGGGGAGACGGGGGGGGGGCGCTCATTTCACCCAGCGGCAGGCCAATCTAGCACCAGCGATAGCGATGCGCGGGGCTGCACATCGCTATCGCTGTAGGGGCTACACACGGAGCGATCAGACTTAAAATATAAGCAATCTAGTCAGATTGCTTAGATTTTAAGCAGCGATTGCTCCGTGAGTACCCCCCTTTAGATTTGGGTGGGTTATTTTGTTTCTGTGCAGGGTAAATACTGGCTGCTTTATTTTTACACTGCAATTTAGATTGCAGATTGAACACACCCCACCCAAATCTAACTCTCTCTGCACATGTTATATCTGCCCCCCCCTGCAGTGCACATGGGCCCTCATTCCGAGTTGTTCGCTCGCTAGCTGCTTTTAGCAGCTTTGCACACGCTAAGCCGCCGCCTTCTGGGAGTGAATCTTAGCTTTGCAGAATAGCGAACGAAAGATTAGCAGAATTGCGAATAGAATAGCGATCAGAAATTTCTTTGCAGTTTCCGAGTAGCTCCACACTTACTCTGCAACTGCGATCAGTTCAGTCCTTTTCGTTCCTGGTTTGACGTCACAAACACACCCAGCGTTCGCCCAGACACTCCCCCGTTTCTTCAGCCACTGCCGCGTTTTTTCCGAAAACGCCAGCGTTTTTTCACACACTCCCATAAAACGGCCAGTTTCCGCCCAGAAACACCCACTTCCTGTCAATCACACTACGATCACCAGAACGAAGAAAAATCTTTGCTAAGTCGTGAGTAAAATACCAAACTTCTTTGCAAATTTACTTGGCGCAGCCGCGGTGCGAACATTGCGCATGCGCAGTTTGCGGAAAATCGCTGCGATGCGAAGAAAAAGAACGAGCGAACAACTCAGAATGAGGGCCATGGTTTTGCCCAATTGCTAACAAAATTGCTGCTGCGATCAACTCAGAATTAGGCCCTAAGTGCCATCCCTAAGAGGTGGGGCAAGAACATCAGACATTCACTGCATTAATGTATATGGTTGTGTAATTATATGTTTATATGTGGTTTATTTACTGTATGTGATTTATTAAGGATTGTGCTTAACTGTGACCATTTTACTTTCTAGAACCAACATATAATGCTTTGAAATAATGGTATTAAGAGTGTATACAGTACAGATTTTAGAATCTTATTAAATTAGTTTTTATTTAAACAACTCACATTTGGAAATATTTTGTTGTGCCCAAAGTCCACTTGACCCCAGCCATGGAGACAGACAATGTTTTTTTTTGTTTTTGTTTTTTTTACGTGGATCTGGCTTTTTCAGTGTTTATGTGGATCTGGCTTTATGTGGGTGGGGGACCAGTTTGTGCCCCACCCACGTTGTAGCTCCTCCCACAATATCCATAGTGAGGGGCGCCAAAATCTATATTCGCTTACCCAAAAAATTAGGCGCCAGCCGGTAGGTCAGAGCACCACCATGTCCCAGCAGCAGAGTCGGACTGAAGGGCCCTCAGACACAGGAGCAGCAGGCAGCGGGAGCAGCAGCAGAGCCCGGGTGGCGGCGGTGAGCAGCACTGTGGGGGCATATGTGTATCTGTCACTGCTGGGGGGGTGTATGTGTATCTGGCACTGCACTGCTGGGGGCATATGTGTATCTGGCTCTCTACTAGGGGCAGTATATGTAACTGGCACAAGGGGGGCATATGTGTATCTGCCACTGCTGGGTCGTATATGTATCTGGCACTACTGGGGGCGTATATGTATCTGGCACTACTGGGGGCGTATGTGTATCTGGCACTGCTGGGGTCTTTATTTGAATCTGGCACTATACTGGGGTATCTACTGTTCTCTCTCGATGTAAGCAAGGCGCATATACTACTGCTCCATTCTGGTGTAATCGAAGCGCATATACTACTGCTCTCTCCTGGAGTAATCCAGGTACATATATACTGCTCTCTCCTGGTGTAACCAGGGCACATATACTACTGTTCTCTCCTGCTATAACCCAGGTACATACACAACAGTTTGAAGTGGGCAGCGAGGTAGAGCTCTTTTTCTTTATATACTATGCTAGGTGGTGCCTATAATGTCTGGCCACTCCTCTCTGGCCGCATGGCCACACCCCTTCCAGCATATGGCAACGCCCCTTGGTGGGCCCCTGTGATTGCATTTCCCTGGTGGGCCCTTCATGCCCCAGTCCGACACTGTTGGGTAACCTTAATGATTAGAAATAAGTAGTAGAAGTCTAGTTCATTTAATATATTTTTAATGACATACAGTATTGTTATTATGTATGCATAATGTGTATGTACTGTAATATTCATTCTTAATAAATATGTTATGGCACGCCCTAAGTATTCCTGTTACCTTTTTTTGTTGTTACTTATCCCTGGCATCACAGTACTGCGGCATTACATGAGAATTTCTACATACAATAATATAGCCATTGGCCAAACAGTTTTGATGCCTTCATAAGCGCTAGGTATTCATTTGTTGTTTCACTTTTATCCCTGCCTACCACCACATACACACAAACAGTACACACAACAAACACGCACCACCACATATACACACACAGTACACACACATACACTACACCTGGTACACACACACGCACATCACCACATATATACACACACAGTGCACACACACCACATAAACGCATATACACACACACACAAGCGATACATATACACACATACAGTACACACACCACCAGATCTGCACACGCAGCACACACTAAACACACGTACCACCATATATACACACACACACAGTACACACACATACACTACACCTAGTACACACACACGCACATCACCACATATATACACACACAGTACACACACACCACCAGATCTGCACACGCAGCACACACTAAACACACGTACCACCATATATACACACACACACAGTACACACACATACACTACACCTAGTACACACACACGCACATCACCACATATATACACACACAGTACACACACACCACCAGATCTGCACACGCAGCACACACTAAACACACGTACCACCATATATACACACACACACAGTACACACACATACACTACACCTAGTACACACACACGCACATCACCACATATATACACACACAGTACACACACACCACCAGATCTGCACACGCAGCACACACACACACACACACAGTACACACTACCACATATATACACGCACAGTACACACACACCACTGCCACATATACACACAAACACTACACACACCACCGCTACATATACACACACTCCCACAACCATATATACACAAACACACATACAGTACACACCATCACATGTACATACATACACACTACTGCATGCACACAAACACTACACACACAAAGCAGTCGATGCTACTTATCCAGAAGCCATTGTACAACTTACAATTACCAGGCTTCATGCAGCAGCAGCAGCAGCTCCTCGTGTAGTCTGAGGGGGCGGAGCTTGTGAGTGACAGGATCAGTCAGGACCCCGGAGAAGGAGAGACTGGGGGAGAGATGCGGCCACCACACTGCCTGCACCGTTCAGTGGCTCTTGGTGAGAGTGCTGGCGTCGGGGCATGGGAGAGAGGACAGTCGCTGACAGTCTGTGACAGGAAAAAGTTATTTTCCTGTCATGGCTGTCAGTCTCCTGTGGGCCTGTTTGCAATGGGGGGCCTGGAGCTGCAGCTCCATCCGCCCCATTGTTAATCCGGCCCTGATCCCGATGCGCGCTCCCGTGGGGTCGGTATCGCAAGGCTAGATAGACTGTGCAGGCAAGTCAATCTTGACTATCTAGTGTACAATCTAGTACAAAGTATAGTCACAAGTGGCACTTAATCAAAATCGTATCTAGGCAAAATCAAAAGTACAGATAGTCACAATCTGTCCTATCTGTCCTATCCGGGCTCTGGGGGAGTTCAAGGAAAATCGCAGAGTCACAATCGCACATAGCAGGGATCTCACCGTGTGTACACACCTTTATATTTTGCTGTGTTACAAATTATTTTTCTCTGACGTCCTAGTGGATGCTGGGAACTCCGTAAGGACCATGGGGAATAGCGGGCTCCGAAGGAGACTGGGCACTCTAAGAAAGAATTAGGACTACCTGGTGTGCACTGGCTCCTCCCTCTATGCCCCTCCTCCAGACCTCAGTTAGAATCTGTGCCCGGCTCGAGCTGGATGCACACTAGGGGCTCTCCTGAGCTTCTAGAAAAGAAAGTATATTTAGGTTTTTTATTTTCAGTGAGATCTGCTGGCAACAGACTCACTGCTACGAGGGACTTAGGGGAGAGAAGCGAACCTACCTGCTTGCAGCTAGCTTGGGCTTCTAGGCTACTGGACACCATTAGCTCCAGAGGGATCGAACACAGGTCCAGCCTCGGTCGTCCGGTCCCGGAGCCGCGCCGCCGTCCCCCTTGCAGAGCCAGAAGCAAGAAGAACGTCCAGGAAATCGGCGGCTGAAGACTCCGGTCTTCATTAAGGTAGCGCACAGCACTGCAGCTGTGCGCCATTGCTCCCTATGCACACCACACACTCCGGTCACTGATGGGTGCAGGGCGCTGGGGGGGGGGGGGGGGGAGCGCCCTGGGCTGCAATTAGATTACCTTATATTGGCAAAAAACACACATAATATAGTCATTAAGACTATATATGTGTAAAATCCCCTGCCATTATATCCATAAAAAAGCGTGAGAAGTCCGCCGTGAAGGGGGCGGGGCTATCTCCCTCTGCACACTGGCGCCATTTCCTCTCACAGCTCCGCTGAAAGGACGCTTCCCAGGCTCTCCCCTGCAGTTTCCAGGCTCAATAGGGTAAAAAAGAGAGGGGGGGCACTAAATTTAGGCGCAAATACTGTGTATTATAGCTGCTATAGGGTAAATCACTTTGTGTAGTGTAACTCCCTGCATTATATAGCGCTGTGGTGTGTGCTGGCATACTCTCTCTCTGTCTCCCCAAAGGACTTTGTGGGGTCCTGTCCTCAGTCAGAGCATTCCCTGTGTGTGTGCGGTGTGTCGGTACGGCTGTGTCGACATGTTTGATGAGGAGGCTTATGTGGAGGCGGAGCAGGTGCCGATAAATGTGATGTCACCCCCTGCGCGGTCGACACCTCAGTGGATGGATATGTGGAAGGAATTACGCGACAGTGTCAACTCCTTACATAAAAGGTTTGATGACATAGCAGATGTGGGACAGCCAGTTTCTCAGCCCGTGCCTGCCCAGGCGTCTCAAAAGCCATCAGGGGCTCAAAAACGCCCGCTACCTCAGATGGCAGACACAGATGTCGACACGGATACTGACTCCAGTGTCGACGACGATGAGACTAGTGTACATTCCAATAGGGCCATCCGTTACATGATTACGGCAATGAAAAATGTGTTGCACATTTCTGACATTAACCCTGGTACCACAAAAAAGGGTATTATGTTTGGGGGAAAAAAGCAGCCTGTGGTTTTTCCCCCATCTGATGAGTTGAATGAAGTGTGTGATGAAGCGTGGGCTTCCCCCGATAAGAAACTGGTAATTTCTAAAAAGTTGCTAAGGGCGTACCCTTTCCCGCTAGAGGACAGGATACGTTGGGAGACATCCCCTAGGGTGGATAAAGCGCTCACACGCTTGTCAAAGAAGGTGGCACTACCGTCTCCGGATACGGCCGCCCTAAAGGAGCCTGCGGATAGAAAGCAGGAGGCTATCCTGAAGTCTGTACATACACACTCAGGTATTATACTGAGACCGGCTATTGCTTCAGCATGGATGTGCAGTGCTGCAGCTGCGTGGTCAGATTCCCTGTCTGATAACATTGATACCCTTGACAGGGACACTATATTGCTAACTGTAGAGCATATTAAAGACGTAGTCTTATACATGAGAGATGCACAGAGGGATATTTGCCAGCTGGCATCTAGAATAAATGCAATGTCCATTTCTGCCAGGAGAGTATTATGGACTCGGCAGTGGACAGGTGATGCAGATTCTAAAAGGCACATGGAGGTTTTGCCTTACAAGGGTGAGGAATTGTTTGGGGATGGTCTCTTGGACCTCGTTTCCACAGCGACGGCTGGGAAGTCGACATTTTTACCCCATGTTCCCTCACAGCCAAAGAAAGCACCGTATTATCAGGTACAGTCCTTTCGGCCCCAGAAAGGCAAGCGGGTTAAAGGCGCGTCCTTTCTGCCCAGAGGCAGAGGTAGAGGGAAAAAGCTGCACCATGCAGCAAGTTCCCAGGAACAAAATTCCTCTCCCGCTTCCTCTAAGTCCACCGCATGACGCTGGGGCTCCACAGGTGGAGCCAGGTGCGGTGGGGGCCCGTCTCCGGAACTTCAATGACCAGTGGGTTCGCTCACGGGTGGATCCCTGAATTCTACAAGTGGTATCTCAGGGGTACAAGCTGGAATTCGAGACATCTCCCCCTCGCCGTTTCCTCAAATCAGCCTTGCCAACTACTCCCCCAGACAGGGAGGCGATGCTGGAGGCGATTCACAAGCTGTACTCCCAGCAGGTGATAACCAAGGTACCCCTCCTTCAACAAGGACGGGGTTACTATTCCACAATGTTTGTGGTACCGAAACCGGACGGTTCGGTGAGACCCATTTTAAATTTGAAATCCTTGAACACTTATATAAGAAGGTTCAAGTTCAAAATGGAATCGCTCAGGGCGGTTATTGCAAGCCTGGACGAAGGGGATTACATGGTATCACTGGACATCAAGGATGCTTACCTGCATGTCCCCATTTACCCTCCTCACCAGGAGTACCTCAGATTTGTGGTACAGGACAGTCATTACCAATTCCAGATGTTGCCGTTTGGTCTGTCCACGGCACCGAGGGTATTTACCAAGGTAATGGCCGAAATGATGATACTCCTTCGAAAAAAGGGAGTTATAATTATCCCGTACTTGGACGATCTCCTTATAAAGGCGAGGTCCAGGGAACAGTTGTTGATCGGAGTAGCACTAGCTCGGGAAGTGCTACAACACCACGGCTGGATCCTGAATATTCCAAAGTCGCAGCTGGTTCCTACAACGCGTCTACTGTTCCTGGGGATGGTTCTGAACAGAAAAAGGTGTTTCTCCCGGAGAAGAAGTCCAAGGAGTTGTCATCTCTAGTCAGAGACCTCCTAAAACCAAAACAGGTGTCGGTGCACCACTGCACGCGAGTCCTGGGAAAGATGGTAGCTTCTTACGAAGCAATTCCATTCGGAAGGTTCCATGCAAGGATCTTTCAGTGGGATCTGTTGGACAAGTGGTCCGGATCGCATCTTCAGATGCATCGGCTGATAACCCTGTCTCCAAGGGCCAGGGTGTCGCTGTTGTGGTGGCTGCAGAGTGCTCATCTTCTAGAGGGCCGCAGATTCGGCATACAGGACTGGGTCCTGGTGACCACGGATGCCAGCCCTCGAGGTTGGGGGGCAGTCACACAGGGAAGAAACTTCCAAGGACTATGGTCGAGTCAGGAGACTTCCCTACACATAAATATTCTGGAACTAAGGGCCATTTACAATGCCCTAAGTCAGGCAAGACCCCTGCTTCAACACCAGCCGGTGTTGATCCAGTCAGACAACATCACGGCGGTCACCCATGTAAACCGACAGGGCGGCACAAGAAGCAGGATGGCGATGGCAGAAGCCACAAGGATTCTCCGATGGGCGGAAAATCATGTGTTAGCACTGTCAGCAGTGTTCATTCCGGGAGTGAACAACTGGGAAGCAGACTTCCTCAGCAGACACGACCTCCACCCGGGAGAGTGGGGACTTCATCCAGAAGTCTTCCAAATGATTGTACACCGTTGGGAAAGGCCACAGGTGGACATGATGGCGTCCCGCCTCAACAAAAAGCTAAAAAGATATTGCGCCAGGTCAAGGGACCCTCAGGCGATAGCTGTGGACGCTCTGGTGACACCGTGGGTGTACCAGTCGGTTTATGTGTTCCCTCCTCTGCCTCTAATACCCAAGGTACTGAGAATAATAAGAAGGAGAGGAGTAAGAACTATACTCGTGGTTCCGGATTGGCCAAGAAGAGCTTGGTACCCAGAACTTCAAGAAATGATCTCAGAGGACCCATGGCCTCTGCCGCTCAGACAGGACCTGCTGCAGCAGGGGCCCTGTCTGTTCCAAGACTTACCGCGGCTGCGTTTGACGGCATGGCGGTTGAACACCGGATCCTAAAAGAAAAGGGCATTCCGGAGGAAGTCATTCCTACGCTGATTAAAGCTAGGAAAGATGTGACCGCAAAACATTATCACCGCATATGGCGAAAATATGTTGCTTGGTGTGAGGCCAGGAAGGCCCCAACGGAGGAATTTCAGCTCGGTCGATTTCTGCACTTCCTACAGTCAGGAGTGACTATGGGCCTAAAATTGGGTTCCATTAAGGTCCAGATTTCGGCTCTGTCGATTTTCTTCCAAAAAGAACTGGCTTCACTGCCTGAAGTTCAGACTTTTGTTAAAGGAGTGCTGCATATTCAGCCCCCTTTTGTGCCTCCAGTGGCACCGTGGGATCTCAACGTGGTGTTGGATTTCCTAAAGTCGCATTGGTTTGAGCCACTTAAAACCGTGGAGCTAAAATACCTCACGTGGAAAGTGGTCATGCTGTTGGCCTTGGAGACGGCCAGGCGTGTATCAGAATTGGCGGCTTTGTCATGTAAAAGCCCTTATCTGATTTTTCATATGGATAGGGCGGAATTGAGGACTCGTTCCCAATTCCTTCCTAAGGTGGTTTCAGCTTTTCATGTGAACCAACCTATTGTGGTGCCTGCGGCTACTCGGGACTTGGAGGATTCCAAGTTACTGGACGTAGTCAGGGCCCTGAAAATATGTTTCCAGGACGGCTGGAGTCAGGAAAACTGACTCGCTATTTATCCTGTATGCACCCAACAAGCTGGGTGCTCCTGCTTCTAAGCAGACTATTGCTCGCTGGATCTGTAGCACGATTCAACTTGCACATTCTGCGGCTGGACTGCCGCATCCTAAATCTGTAAAAGCCCATTCCACGAGGAAAGTGGGCTCTTATTGGGCGGCTGCCCGAGGGGTCTCAACTTTGCCGAGCTGCTACTTGGTCGGGTTCAAACACATTTGCAAAATTCTACAAGTTTGATACCCTGGCTGAGGAGGACCTTGAGTTTGCTCATTCGGTGCTGCAGAGTCATCCGCACTCTCCCGCCCGTTTGGGAGCTTTGGTATAATTCCCATGGTCCTTACGGAGTTCCCAGCATCCACTAGGACGTCAGAGAAAATAAGAATTTACTCACCGGTAATTCTATTTCTCGTAGTCCGTAGTGGATGCTGGGCGCCCATCCCAAGTGCGGATTGTCTGCAATACTTGTATATAGTTATTGCTTAACTAAAGGGTTATTGTTATAAGCCATCTGTTCGTGAGGCTCAGTTGTTATTCATACTGTTAACTGGATATAGTATCACGAGTTGTACGGTGTGATTGGTGTGGCTGGTATGAGTCTTACCCGGGATTCCAAATCCCTTCCTTATTGTGTCAGCTCTTCCGGGCACAGTTTCCCTAACTGAGGTCTGGAGGAGGGGCATAGAGGGAGGAGCCAGTGCACACCAGGTAGTCCTAATTCTTTCTTAGAGTGCCCAGTCTCCTTCGGAGCCCGCTATTCCCCATGGTCCTTACGGAGTTCCCAGCATCCACTACGGACTACGAGAAATAGAATTACCGGTGAGTAAATTCTTATTATATACATTTAAATTACAGCCGGCCATCCGTGTGAGTGTTTTGAATATTTTATCAAATTATGTTTAAACTTTTGTTTTTTAATAAAAAAAATACATCAGAACAGACTGTCTCTATCGCTGCATGATTCTGCACACCCTACATGCCCCTGTGTCCTGGGGTACATACAGTAAATACCCCTCTATGGGATTATTGCTCTATTGGAACAATTCAGAGGAGACAAAAGGGGATTGTATATTATATATTGTTACTTATAGTAACACTATAATATGCAGCAGTATTACAATTTCTCAGTAGCAGAAATGTACTTATATCATGGGATTAATCATATGAAATTACTGCTACAGCCTGACGTTCGCTTGTACTTTCTCCCAGATGGCGTTGACCGCTGAGCTGAAAGTCGGTCACCGGTATAGCCAGCGCCATGTGGTACAGAGGATGGGGCGCGTTGGCAGCGACGTGGTGACTGTGTAGATTGGCTCGTCCTCCTCCCCCCCTTTACCTCCCCCAAATATAGCGGTTTATCTTGGACCCTCACTCTGACTTTAGAATCGTTACTGGGAAGGGAGAAGACGTTTACAGACTGGAACAGAGCCATAACGAGAGGTGTACAGCCAATGCCACAAAGCCGAGGGGATGGCATGGTCGGTTCGGTCTTGCAGTGTGCATCCATTGTACATACCGGTAATCCATCTTCCTGTTACCCCACCGCTGCTCTGTGCCTGGGGCGGCGGATGCTGGCCTAGGGACCCATTGCGCGCTGCTACAGCTCTGGACATACCTACAAGTTATAGGAGCGGAGGGATACACACTGGTATGAATAACGCAGAAGTACGTATAGTGCAAAGGTGGAAAGTTCTTCTCTCAGAAACGTCCAATATTATAGTGCCAGGTCTCTGGTCATCTTATCACAAATGTTACTCATTATTTCTCTTACGTCCTAGAGGATGCTGGGGACTCCGTAAGGACCATGGGGTATAGACGGGCTCCGCAGGAGACATGGGCACTTTAAGACCTTTAATGGGCGTGAACTGGCTCCTCCCTCTATGCCCCTCCTCCAGACTCCAGTTAGATCCTGTGCCCAGAGGAGACTGGTCACACACTAGGGGAGCTCTACTGAGTTTCTCTAGAAAATAGACTTTGTTAGGTTTTTTATGTTCAGGGAGACCTGCGGTCAACAGACTCCCTGCTTCGTGGGACTGAGGAGAGAGAAGCAGACCTACTTTCCTGGACTGATGGGCTCTGCTTCTTAGGCTACTAGACACCATTATCTCCAGAGGGTCTGAACACTGGTGTCGTCTAGCTGTTCGTTCCCGGAGCCGCGCCGCCGTCCTCCCCACAGAGCCGGAAGATAGAAGCCGGGTAAGTATAGGAAGAAAGAAGACTTCACAGGCGGCAGAAGACATCAGAGCTTCGGAAGGTACCTTTGCACCCGCACACACACTAGGCACTGCAAGGGTGCAGGGCGCAGGGGGGGGGGGAGGGGGGGCCTGGGCAGCAAGGAGTACCTCATAAAAACGACTGGCAAGCTATATACACTGCATTACAGGGTATTTAAAACCCCCGCCAGTATAAATATTAGCGGGACCAAAGCCCGCTGTCGAGGGGGTGGGGCTTTGTCCCTCAGCTCTAACCAGCGCCATTTTCTCCACAGCTTGGCTGCAGAGACGCTGCTCCCGGACCCTGCCCTGATATCTGCAAGTAACAGGGTACAAAACGAGGGGGGGGGGGCACAATATTTGGTGCTGATTTGATATATATATTATATATAAAACGCGCCATACAGGTCTGGGGTATTGTTATATTCAGACTGTGGCAGCGTTGGGTGTGAGCTGGCAAACTTCATCTGTGTCTCTCCAAAGGAACTCCTTGTGGGTCTGTCCCCTATAATTCAGTGTGTGTGGGGTGTCAGTACGTGTGTGTCGACATGTCTGAGGCGGAAGGCTATTCGAGGGAGGAAGAGGAGCAAAATGTGATAGTGACTGCGTCGGCACCGCCAACTGCTGATTGGGTAGACATGTGGAATGTTTTGAATGCAAGTGTGGCTTTATTGCATAAAAGATTGGACAAAGCTGAGTCTCAGAACCAAGCATGGAGTCAATCCATGGATATTGCTGTGTCTCAGAACCCGTCAGGGTCCCAGAAACGTCCCTTTACCCAGATAGCAGACACTGATACCGACACGGATTCCGACTCCAGTGTCGACTATGATGAGGCGAGGTTACACCCACGTGAGACCAAGAGTATTCAGTACATGATTGTAGCAATAAGGGATGTATTACATATCACAGAGGACCCTTCTGTCCCGGACACAAGGGTCTGTATGTTTAAAGAGAAGAAACGTGAGGTAACGTTTCCCCCATCTCATGAACTGAACGCGCTATTTGAAAAGGCTTGGGAAACTCCAGACAAGAGGCTGCAGGTTCCCAAGAGAATTATTATGGCGTATCCTTTCCCCTCACAGGACAGGTTATGGTGGGAATCCTCTCCCTCGGTGGATAAAGCCTTGACGCAGTTATCTAAAAAGTGGCCCTACCGTCCCCGGACACGGTGACACTAAAGGATCCTGCGGACCGCAAGCAGGAAACCACTTTAAAATCAATTTATGCGACTACGGGAGCCCTCCTCAGACCGGCAGTTGCGTCGGCATGGGTGAGTAGCGCGATTGCAGCTTGGGCAGATAATTTGTCATCTGACATGGACACCCTCGACAGGGATACTGTTCTGTTAACTTTGGGTCACATCAAAGACGCAGCGTTATACCTAAGGGAGGCTGCGAGGGATATTGGACCCTTGGGTTCAAGGGCCAATGCCATGGCAATTTCAGCTAGGAGGTCGCTGTGGACCCGTCAATGGACTGGTGATGCTGACTCCAAGAGACTTATGGAGGCACTGCCTTACAAGGGTGAAGTTTTGTTTGGGGATGGCCTCGCGGACCTGGTTTCCACAGCTACCGTGTGTAAGTCTTCTTTCTCTGACGTCCTAGTGGATGCTGGGAACTCCGTAAGGACCATGGGGAATAGACGGGCTCCGCAGGAGACTGGGCACTCTAAAAGAAAGATTAGGTACTATCTGGTGTGCACTGGCTCCTCCCTCTATGCCCCTCCTCCAGACCTCAGTTAGATTTCTGAGCCCGGCCGAGCTGGATGCACACTAGGGGCTCTCTTGAGCTCCTAGAAAGAAAGTATATGTTAGGTTTTTTATTTTACAGTGAGACCTGCTGGCAACAGGCTCACTGCAACGAGGGACTAAGGGGAGAAGAAGCGAACCTACCTGCTTGCAGCTAGCTTGGGCTTCTTAGGCTACTGGACACCATTAGCTCCAGAGGGATCGACCGCAGGACCCGTCCTTGGTGTTCGTTCCCGGAGCCGCGCCGCCGTCCCCCTTACAGAGCCAGAAGCATGAAGATGGTCCGGAAAATCGGCGGCAGAAGACTTCAGTCTTCACCAAGGTAGCGCACAGCACTGCAGCTGTGCGCCATTGCTCCTCATACACACTTCACACTCCGGTCACTGAGGGTGCAGGGCGCTGGGGGGGGGGGGCGCCCTGAGCAGCAATAAAAACACCTTGGCTGGCAAAATAATCACAATATATAGCCCCAGAGGCTTTATATGTGATAATTACCCCTGCCAGAATCCATAAAAAAGGGGCGGAGCTATCTCCCTCGGCACACTGGCGCCATTTTCTCTTCACAGTGTAGCTGGAAGACAGCTCCCCAGGCTCTCCCCTGTAGTTTTCAGGCTCAAAGGGTTAAAAAGAGAGGGGGGGCACTAAATTTAGGCGCAATATTGTTTATACAAGCAGCTATTGGGGAAAATTCACTCAGTGATAGTGTTTATCCCTACATTATATAGCGCTCTGGTGTGTGCTGGCATACTCTCTCTCTGTCTCCCCAAAGGGCTGTGTGGGGTCCTGTCCTCAGTCAGAGCATTCCCTGTGTGTGTGCGGTGTGTCGGTACGGCTGTGTCGACATGTTTGATGAGGAGGCTTATGTGGAGGCGGAGCAGATGCCGATAAATGGGATGTCGCCCCCTGTGGGCCGACACCAGAGTGGATGGATAGGTGGAAGGTATTAACCGACAGTGTCAACTCCTTACATAAAAGGCTGGATGACGTAACAGCTATGGGACAGCCGGCTTCTCAGCCCGCGCCTGCCCAGGCGTCTCAAAGGCCATCAGGGGCTCAAAAACGCCCGCTCCCTCAGATGGCAGACACAGATGTCGACACGGAGTCTGACTCCAGTGTCGACGAGGTTGAGACATATACACAATCCACTAGGAACATCCGTTACATGATCCCGGCAATAAAAAATGTGTTACACATTTCTGACATTAACCCAAGTACCACTAAAAAAGGGTTTTATGTTTGGGGAGAAAAAGCAGGCAGTGTTTTGTTCCCCCATCAAATGAGTGAATGAAGTGTGAAAAAGCGTGGGTTCCCCCGATAAGAAACTGGTAATTTCTAAAAAGTTACTGATGGCGTACCTTTTCCCGCCAGAGGATAAGTTACGCTGGGAGATATCCCCTAGGGTGGATAAGGCGCTCACACGTTTGTCAAAAAAGGTGGCACTGCCGTCTTAGGATACGGCCACTTTGAAGGTACCTGCTGATAAAAAGCAGGAGGCTATCCTGAAGTCTGTATTTACACACTCAGGTACTAGACTGAGACCTGCAGATAGTGCTGCTGCAGCGTGGTCTGTAACCCTGTCAAACAGGGATACTATTTTGCGAACATAAGTCGTCGTCTTATATATGAGGGATGCACAGAGGGATATTTTGCCGGCTGGCATCCAGAATTAATGCAATGGCCATTCTGTCAGGAGGGTATTAGAGACCCGACACTGGACAGGTGATGCTGACTTTAAAAGGCACATAGAGCCTTATAAGGGTGAGGAATTGTTTGGGGATGGTCTCTCGGACCTCGTATCCACAGCAACAGCTGGGAAGAAAATTTTTTACCTCAGGTTTCCTCACAGCCTAAGAAAGCACTGTATTATCAGGTACAGTCCTTTCGGCTTCAGAAAAGCAAGCGGGTCAAAGGCGCTTCCTTTCTGCACAGAGACGAGGGAAGAGGGAAAAAGCTGCACCAGTCAGCCAGTTCCCAGAATCAAAATTCTTCCCCCGCTTCCTCTGAGTCCACCGCATGACGCGGGGGCTCCACAGGCGTAGCCAGGTACGGTGGGGTGCCGCCTCAAAAATTTCAGCGATCAGTGGGCTCGCTCACAGGTGGATCCCTGGATCCTTCAAGTAGTATCTCAGGGGTACAGGCTGGAATTCGAGGCGTCTCCCCCCCGCCGTTTCCTCAAATCTGCCTTGCCGACAACTCCCTCAGGCAGGGAGGCTGTGCTAGAGGCAATTCACAAGCTGTATTCCCAGCAGGTGATAGTCAAGGTGCCCCTACTTCAACAAGGACGGGGTTACTATTCCACACTATTTGTGGTACCGAAACCGGACGGTTCGGTGAGACCCATTTTAAATTTAAAGTCCTTGAACACATACATAAAAAAATTCAAGTTCAAGATGGAATCGCTCAGGGCGGTTATTGCAAGCCTGGAGGAGGGGGATTACATGGTATCCCTGGACATCAAGGATGCTTACCTACATGTCCCCATTTACCATCCTCACCAGGAGTACCTCAGATTTGTGGTACAGGATTGCCATTACCAATTCCAAACACTGCCGTTTGGACTGTCCACGGCACCGAGGGTCTTTACCAAGGTAATGGCAGAAATGATGATACTCCTTCGAAAAAAGGGAGTTTTTAATTATCCCGTACTTGGACGATCTCCTTATAAAGGCGAGGTCCATGGAGCAGTTGTTGGTCGGAGTAGCACTATCTCGGGAAGTGCTACAACGGCACGGATGGATTCTATACATTCCAAAGTCACAGCTGGTTCCTACCACACGCCTGCTGTTCCTGGGGATGGTTCTGGATACAGAACAGAAAAAAAGTGTTTCTCCCGCAGGAGAAAGCCAAGGAGCTGTCATCTCTAGTCAGAGACCTCCTGAAACCAAAACAGGTATCGGTGCATCACTGCACACGAGTCCTGGGAAAAATGGTAGCTTCTTACGAAGCAAAATTCCATTCGGCAGGTTCCATGCAAGAACCTTTCAGTGGGACCTCTTGGACAAGTGGTCGGAATCGCATCTTCAGATGCATCGGCTGATAACCCTGTCTCCAAGGACCAGGGTATCTCTACTGTGGTGGCTGCAGAGTGCTCATCTTCAAGAGGGCCGCAGATTCGGCATACAGGACTGGGTCCTGGTAACCACAGATGCCAGCCTTCGAGGCTGGGGGGCAGTCACACAGGGAAGAAATTTCCAAGGACTTTGGTCAAGTCAGGAGTCGTCCCTACACATAAATATTCTGGAACTGAGGGCCATTTACAATGCCCTAAGTCTGGCAAGGCCTCTGCTTCAAAACCAGCCGGTACTGATCCAATCAGACAACATCACGGCAGTCGCCCATGTAAACCGACAGGGCGGCACAAGAAGCAGGATGGCGATGGCAGAAGCCACAAGGATTCTCCGATGGGCGGAAAATCACGTCTTAGCACTGTCAGCAGTGTTCATTCCGGGAGTGGACAACTGGGAAGCAGACTTCCTCAGCAGACACGACCGACACCCGGGAGAGTGGGGACTTCATCCAGAAGTCTTCCAACTGTTGGTAAACCGTTGGGAAAGGCCACAGGTGGACATGATGGCGTCCCACCTAAACAAAAAACTAGATATTGCACCAGGTCAAGGGACCCTCAGGCAATAGCTGTGGACGCTCTAGTGACACCGTGGGTGTACCAGTCGGTTTATGTATTCCCTCCTCTGCCTCTCATACCAAAGGTACTGAGAATAATAAGAATACGAGGAGTAAGAACGATACTCGTGGTTCCAGATGGGCCAAGAAGAGCTTTGTACCCAGAACTTCAAGAAATAATATCAGAGGACCCATGGCCTCTACCGCTCAGACAGGATCTGCTACAGCAGGGGCCCTGTCTGTTCCAAGACTTACCGCAGCTGCGTTGGACGACATGGCGGTTGAATTCCGGATTCTAAAGCAAAAGTGCATTCCGGAGGAAGTCATTCCTACGCTGATAAAAGCCAGGAAAGAAGTAACCGCAAACCATTATCACCGTATTTGGCGAAAATATGTTGCGTGGTGTGAGGCCAGGAAGGCCTCAACAGAGGAATTTCAACTGGGTCGATTTCTGCACTTCCTACAGTCAGGAGTGACTATGGGCCTAAAATTGGGTTCCATTAAGGTCCAGATTTCGGCTCTGTCGATTTTCTTCCAGAAAGAACTGGCTTCACTGCCTGGAGTTCAGACATTTGTAAAGGGAGTGCTACATATTCAGCCCCTTTTTTTTGTGCCTTCTGTGGCACCTTGGGATCTCAACGTGGTGTTGAGTTTCTTAAAATCACATTGGTTTGAGCCACTTAAAACTGTGGATTTGAAATATCTCACGTGGAAAGTGGTCATGTTATTGGCCTTGGCTTCGGCCAGGCGTGTGTCAGAATTGGCGGCTTTGTCATGTAAAAGCCCTTATCTGATTTTCCATATGGATAGGGCAGAATTGAGGACTCGTCCCCAGTTTCTCCCTTGGGTGGTATCAGCTTTTCACTTGAACCAACCTATTGTAGTGCCTGCGGCTACTAGGGACTTGGAAGATTCCAAGTTACTGGACGTAGTCAGGGCCTTAAAAATTTATATTTCCAGGACGGCTGGAGTCAGGAAAACTGACTCGTTTTTTATCCTGTAGGCACCCAACAAAATAGGTGCTCCTGCTTCTAAGCAGACTATTGCTCGCTGAATTTGTAGCACAATTCAGCTGGAGCATTCTGCGGCTGGATTGCCGCATCCTAAATCAGTAACAGCCCATTCCACGAGGAAAGTGGACTCATCTTGGGCGGCTGCCCGAGGGGTCTCGGCTTTACAACTTTGCCAAGCTGCAACTTGGTCAGGGGCAAACACGTTTGCTAAATTCTACAAATTTGATACCCTGGCTGAGGAGGACCTTGAGTTCTCTCATTCGGTGCTGCAGAGTCATCCGCACTCTCCCGCCCGTTTGGGAGCTTTGGTATAATCCCCATGGTCCTTACGGAGTTCCCAGCATCCACTAGGACGTCAGAGAAAATAAGATTTTACTCACCGGTAAATCTATTTCTCGTAGTCCGTAGTGGATGCTGGGCGCCCATCCCAAGTGCGGATTGTCTGCAATACTTGTATATAGTTATTGCCTAACTAAAGGGTTATTGTTGAGCCATCTGTTGAGAGGCTCAGTTATATTTCATACTGTTAACTGGGTATAGTATCACGAGTTATACGGTGTGATTGGTGTGGCTGGTATGAGTCTTACCCGGGATTCAAAATCCTTCCTTATTGTGTCAGCTCTTCCGGGCACAGTATCCTAACTGAGGTCTGGAGGAGGGGCATAGAGGGAGGAGCCAGTGCACACCAGATAGTACCTAATCTTTCTTTTAGAGTGCCCAGTCTCCTGCGGAGCCCGTCTATTCCCCATGGTCCTTACGGAGTTCCCAGCATCCACTACGGACTACGAGAAATAGATTTACCGGTGAGTAAAATCTTATTTTTTTGCCTTTCGTTTCCCCACAGCAAAAGTAAACGCCTCAGTACCAGATGCAGTCCTTTCGGTCTCATAAATTCAGAAAGGGGCGTGGATAGTCTTTCCCCGCCAGAGGTAGAGGAAGAGGGAAAAGAACACCAGCTACGGCTAGTTCCCAGGAGCAAAAGTCCTCTCCGGCTTCTGCCAAATCCACCGCATGACGCTGGGGCTCCCCTGCGGGAGTCCTCACCGGTGGGGGCGCATCTTCGGCTCTTCAGCCAGGTCTGGGTTCAGTCGGACCTGGATCCTTAGGTGCTAGGAATTGTGACCCAAGGGTACAAACTGGAGTTCGAAGACGTGCCTCCACACCGATTTTTCAAATCGGCCTTACCAGCTTCTCTCCCAGAGAGAACAATAGTTTCAGCGGCAATACAAAAGCTGTGTCAACAGCAAGTGATTATCATAGTTCCCCGGTTACAACAGGGGAAGGGGTTTTATTCAACTCTATTCGTGGTCCCGAAGTCGGACGGCTCTGTCAGACCGATTCTAAACCTAAAATCCCTAAACCTGTATTTGAGAAGATTCAAATTCAAGATGTAATCTCTCCGAGCGGTGATCTCCAGTCTGGACGGGGGGGGGGGAGTTTATGGTCTCACTGGACATAAAGGATGCATACCTTCATGTCCCCATATACCCTCCATATCAGGCGTTCCTGAGATTCGCTGTGCAGGATTGTCATTACCAGTTTCAGACGTTGCCGACCGTTTGGGCTTTCCACGGCCCCGAGGATTTTCACCAAGGTAATGGCAGAAATTATGGTGCTCCTGCGCAAGCAGGGGGTCACAATTATCCCGTACTTGGACGATCTCCTGATAAAAGCGAGATCAAGAGAACAATTACTGAAACATGTGGAGCTCTCTCTGAGGGTGCTACAACAACACGGCTGGCTTCTAAATTTGCAGAAGTCGCAGTTGGTTCCGACAACTCGGCTGTCGTTCTTAGGCATGATTCTGGATACGGAAAGACAGAGGGTTTTTCTTCCAGTGGAAAAAGCTCAGGAAATCCAGACCATGGTCAAGGATCTGCTAAAACCAAAACGAGTATCGATTCATCAATGCGCTCGAGTGTTGGGAAAGATGATGGCGGCCTACGAGGCCATTCCATTTGGCAGGTTTCATGCAAGAGCTTTTCAGTGGGACCTACTGAACAAGTGATCAGGGTCCCATCTCCAAATGCATCGGTTGATATGCCTGTCCCCCAGGGCCAGGATCTCTCTCCTGTGGTGGCTCCAGGGGGCTCACCTTCTAGAGGGTCGAAGGTTCGGAATTCAGGATTGGGTTCTCGTGACCACGGACGCGAGCCTCCGAGGATGGGGAGCGGTCACACAGGGAATAAACTTTCAGGGAATATGGTCAAGCCAGGAGGTTTGTCTGCACATAAATGTGCTGGAATTAAGGGCCATATACAATGGCCTGAGACAGTCGGAGCACCTTCTTCGCAACCTACCGGTTCTGATCCAGTCAGACAACGTCACAGCCGTGGTGCATGTAAACCGACAAGGCGGAACAAGGAGCAGAGCAGCAATGGCAGAGGCCACCAGGATTCTTCGCTGGGCGGAAAATCACGTGAGCGCTCTGTCAGCAGTATTCATTCCAGGAGTGGACAACTGGGAAGCAGACTTCCTCAGCAGACACGATCTCCATCCAGGAGAGTGGGAACTTCATCAAGAGGTCTTTGCAGAAGTGACAAGTTGCTGGGGACTCCCTCAAATAGACATGATGGCGTCATGCCTCAACAAGAAGCTTCGGACGTATTGTTCAAGGTCAAGGGACCCTCAAGCGATAGCGGTGGACGCGCTGGTAACACCATGGGTGTATCAGGCGGTCTATGTGTTCTCTCCACTTCCGCTCATCTCGAAAATATTGAGAATAAGAAGAAGAACAAAGGTTCAGACGATACTCATTGTTCCAGATTGGCCTCGAAGGGCCTGGTATCCAGATCTTCAGGAAATGCTCACGGAAGATCCTTGGCCTCTTCCTCTCAGAGAGGACCTGTTACAACAGGGGCCGTGTGTGTTCCAGGACTTACCGCGATTACGTTTGACGGCATGGCGGTTGAACGCCAGATCCTAGCTAGGAAAGGTATTCCAGGGGAAGTCATCCCTACTCTACTTAAAGCTAGGAAGGAGGTAACGGCGAAGCACTATCACCGTATCTGGAGGAAGTATGTGTCTTGGTGTGAATCCAAGAATGCTCCTATGGAGGATTTCCAGCTGGGTCATTTTCTCCAAACGTAAAATTAATAGTGCTGCGCTCAATCCTAGTGTTTAAATGAAAATACTGAGTGTTAATCGTTTATAATGTTAATCCTTTCAGAAATTGCACCCTTGTTTCTCCGTCCCCCTTAGCCTCTAGACTTGTAACCCAAACTAGGAGTCGTATATGGAACAGATGTGTTAATAGGAAATATCCCAATGACCAGCATAGATGTATATATAATTTTAGAAATGAGTGATTGACCAATGCAGATCCTTTGGAGCACTGTTAATATCTTATTTATTGTTTAATAGTCCGCTTAAGTCCGCTTAGGACTAGAAGTCTCTTAAATAAACTGTATAAATTGCAATGTCCAATGTCGGATTGCGGCGTCCCGCAAAACCGTTAAATGGCAAGTCTAACAGTCCTTCATATGCAAAAAGAGATTCCAGCTGTAACAAAAGAACACCCGGTCTTCACGTATGTCAGAGCCTCAGGTTATCAATACGAAAAATGGAAATGGAGGGGGATCCGGACTGGCTCCTGCTTTCCAAACCCCGTCGCCCGTGGTGCGTCCTGATACAGCCGTCCCCTGGGCGCCGGTCGGTCCGGTAGTGGAACCTGTCTGAGGCTGGGGGAACCCAGAGTGCGCTCTGCAGAGCCGCACACTGTGTAGCCTCCTGCCTCCTACGGACACTCACCTGCCGTCCTTTCTCGTTCGTCACCGAGGCTCCGCCAACGGCTTCCTCCTTCTTCTCCTCGTCCAGCGGTTGCTTGGTTGCACAGACGCGTCCTCGACTTCCTGGTCACGTGACCCGGTTGTTTGCAGTTGATTCAGCGTTGTATACTCCGTGCATAGATGACATCCACTGATTTTAACTCTAAATCACTGCCACCTCTATGCACGGAGTATACAACGCTGAATCAACTGCAAACAACCGGGTCACGTGACCAGGAAGTCGAGGACGCGTCTGTGCAACCAAGCAACCGCTGGACGAGGAGAAGAAGGAGGAAGCCGTTGGCGGAGCCTCGGTGACGAACGAGAAAGGACGGCAGGTGAGTGTCCGTAGGAGGCAGGAGGCTACACAGTGTGCGGCTCTGCAGAGCGCACTCTGGGTTCCCCCAGCCTCAGACAGGTTCCACTACCGGACCGACCGGCGCCCAGGGGACGGCTGTATCAGGACGCACCACGGGCGACGGGGTTTGGAAAGCAGGAGCCAGTCCGGATCCCCCTCCATTTCCATTTTTCGTATTGATAACTAGAGATGAGCGCCTGAAATTTTTCGGGTTTTGTGTTTTGGTTTTGGGTTCGGTTCCGCGGCCGTGTTTTGGGTTCGAACGCGTTTTGGCAAAACCTCACCGAATTATTTTTGTCGGATTCGGGTGTGTTTTGGATTCGGGTGTTTTTTTCCAAAAACACTAAAAAAACAGCTTAAATCATAGAATTTGGGGGTCATTTTGATCCCAAAGTATTATTAACCTCAAAAACCATAATTTACACTCATTTTCAGTCTATTCTGAATACCTCACACCTCACAATATTATTTTTAGTCCTAAAATTTGCACCGAGGTCGCTGTGTGAGTAAGATAAGCGACCCTAGTGGCCGACACAAACACCGGGCCCATCTAGGAGTGGCACTGCAGTGTCACGCAGGATGTCCCTTCCAAAAAACCCTCCCCAAACAGCACATGACGCAAAGAAAAAAAGAGGCGCAATGAGGTAGCTGTGTGAGTAAGATTAGCGACCCTAGTGGCCGACACAAACACCGGGCCCATCTAGGAGTGGCACTGCAGTGTCACGCAGGATGGCCCTTCCAAAAAACCCTCCCCAATCAGCACATGATGCAAAGAAAAAGAAAAGAAAAAAGAGGTGCAAGATGGAATTATCCTTGGGCCCTCCCACCCACCCTTATGTTGTATAAACAAAACAGGACATGCACACTTTAACCAACCCATCATTTCAGTGACAGGGTCTGCCACACGACTGTGACTGATATGACGGGTTGGTTTGGACCCCCCCCAAAAAAGAAGCAATTAATCTCTCCTTGCACAAACTGGCTCTACAGAGGCAAGATGTCCACCTCATCTTCACCCTCCGATATATCACCGTGTACATCCCCCTCCTCACAGATTATCAATTCGTCCCCACTGGAATCCACCATCTCAGCTCCCTGTGTACTTTGTGGAGGCAATTGCTGCTGGTCAATGTCTCCGCGGAGGAATTGATTATAATTCATTTTAATGAACATCATCTTCTCCACATTTTCTGGATGTAACCTCGTACGCCGATTGCTGACAAGGTGAGCGGCGGCACTAAACACTCTTTCGGAGTACACACTTGTGGGAGGGCAACTTAGGTAGAATAAAGCCAGTTTGTGCAAGGGCCTCCAAATTGCCTCTTTTTCCTGCCAGTATAAGTACGGACTGTGTGACGTGCCTACTTGGATGCGGTCACTCATATAATCCTCCACCATTCTATCAATGTTGAGAGAATCATATGCAGTGACAGTAGACGACATGTCCGTAATCGTCAGGTCCTTCAGTCCGGACCAGATGTCAGCATCAGCAGTCGCTCCAGACTGCCCTGCATCACCGCCAGCGGGTGGGCTCGGAATTCTGAGCCTTTTCCTCGCACCCCCAGTTGCGGGAGAATGTGAAGGAGGAGATGTTGACAGGTCGCGTTCCGCTTGACTTGACAATTTTGTCACCAGCAGGTCTTTCAACCCCAGCAGACCTGTGTCTGCCGGAAAGAGAGATCCAAGGTAGGCTTTAAATCTAGGATCGAGCACGGTGGCCAAAATGTAGTGCTCTGATTTCAACAGATTGACCACCCGTGAATCCTTGTTAAGCGAATTAAGGGCTGCATCCACAAGTCCCACATGCCTAGCGGAATCGCTCCGTGTTAGCTCCTCCTTAAATGCCTCCAGCTTCTTCTGCAAAAGCCTGATGAGGGGAATGACCTGACTCAGGCTGGCAGTGTCTGAACTGACTTCACGTGTGGCAAGTTCAAAGGGCATCAGAACCTTGCACAACGTTGAAATCATTCTCCACTGCACTTGAGACAGGTGCATTCCACCTACTATATCGTGCTCAATTGTATAGGCTTGAATGGCCTTTTGCTGCTCCTCCAACCTCTGAAGCATATAGAGGGTTGAATTCCACCTCGTTACCACTTCTTGCTTCAGATGATGGCAGGGCAGGTTCAGTAGTTTTTGGTGGTGCTCCAGTTTTCTGTACGTGGTGCCTGTATGCCGAAAGTGTCCCGCAATTCTTCTGGCCACCGACAGCATCTCTTGCACGCCCCTGTCGTTTTTTAAAAAATTCTGCACCACCAAATTCAAGGTATGTGCAAAACATGGGACGTGCTGGAATTGGCCCAGATTTAATGCACACACAATATTGCTGGCGTTGTCCGATGCCACAAATCCACAGGAGAGTCCAATTGGGGTAAGCCATTCCGCGATGATCTTCCTCAGTTGCCGTAAGAGGTTTTCAGCTGTGTGCGTATTCTGGAAAGCGGTGATACAAAGCGTAGCCTGCCTAGGAAAGAGTTGGCGTTTGCGAGATGCTGCTACTGGTGCCGCCGCTGCTGTTCTTGCGGCGGGAGTCCATACATCTACCCAGTGGGCTGTCACAGTCATATAGTCCTGACCCTGCCCTGCTCCACTTGTCCACATGTCCGTGGTTAAGTGGACATTGGGTACAGCTGCATTTTTTAGGACACTGGTGACTCTTTTTCTGAGGTCTGTGTACATTTTCGGTATCGCCTGCCTAGAGAAATGGAACCTAGATGGTATTTGGTACCGGGGACACAGTACCTCCAACAAGTCTCTAGTTGGCTCTGCAGTAATGATGGATACCGGAACCACGTTTCTCACCACCCAGGATGCCAAGGCCTCAGTTATCCGCTTTGCAGTAGGATGACTGCTGTGATATTTCATCTTCCTCGCAAAGGACTGTTGAACAGTCAATTGCTTACTGGAAGTAGTACAAGTGGGCTTACGACTTCCCCTCTGGGATGACCATCGACTCCCAGCGGCAACAACAGCAGCGCCAGCAGCAGTAGGCGTTACACGCAAGGATGCATCGGAGGAATCCCAGGCAGGAGAGGACTCGTCAGACTTGCCAGTGACATGGCCTGCAGGACTATTGGCATTCCTGGGGAAGGAGGAAATTGACACTGAGGGAGTTGGTGGGGTGGTTTGCGTGAGCTTGGTTACAAGAGGAAGGGATTTACTGGTCAGTGGACTGCTTCCGCTGTCACCCAAAGTTTTTGAACTTGTCACTGACTTATTATGAATGCGCTGCAGGTGACGTATAAGGGAGGATGTTCCGAGGTGGTTAACGTCCTTACCCCTACTTATTACAGCTTGACAAAGGGAACACACGGCTTGACACCTGTTGTCCGCATTTCTGGTGAAATACCTCCACACCGAAGAGCTGATTTTTTTGGTATTTTCACCTGGCATGTCAACGGCCATATTCCTCCCACGGACAACAGGTGTCTCCCCGGGTGCCTGACTTAAACAAACCACCTCACCATCAGAATCCTCCTGGTCAATTTCCTCCCCAGCGCCAGCAACACCCATATCCTCCTCATCCTGGTGTACTTCAACACTGACATCTTCAATCTGACTATCAGGAACTGGACTGCGGGTGCTCCTTCCAGCACTTGCAGGGGGCGTGCAAATGGTGGAAGGCGCATGCTCTTCACGTCCAGTGTTGGGAAGGTCAGGCATCGCAACCGACACAATTGGACTCTCCTTGTGGATTTGGGATTTCGAAGAATGCACAGTTCTTTGCTGTGCTGCTTTTGCCAGCTTGAGTCTTTTGATTTTTCTAGCGAGAGGCTGAGTGCTTCCATCCTCATGTGAAGCTGAACCACTAGCCATGAACATAGGCCAGGGCCTCAGCCGTTCCTTGCCACTCCGTGTGGTAAATGGCATATTGGCAAGTTTACGCTTCTCCTCCGACAATTTTATTTTAGGTTTTGGAGTCCTTTTTTTACTGATATTTGGTGTTTTGGTTTTGACATGCTCTGTACTATGCCATTGGGCATCGGCCTTGGCAGACGACGTTGCTGGCATTTCATCGTCTCGGCCATGACTAGTGGCAGCAGCTTCAGCACGAGGTGGAAGTGGATCTTGATCTTTCCCTAATTTTGGAACCTCAACATTTTTGTTCTCCATATTTTAATAGGCACAACTAAAAGGCACCTCAGGTAAACAATGGAGATGGATGGATTGGATACTAGTATACAATTATGGACGGGCTGCGGAGTGCCGACACAGAGGTAGCCACAGCCGTGAACTACCGCACTGTACTGTGTCTGCTGCTAATATATAGACTGGTTGATAAAGAGATAGTATACTCGTAACTAGTATGTATGTATAAAGAAAGAAAAAAAAACCACGGTTAGGTCACTGGTATATACAATTATGGACGGGCTGCCGAGTGCCGACACAGAGGTAGCCACAGCCGTGAACTACCGCACTGTACTGTGTCTGCTGCTAATATATAGACTGGTTGATAAAGAGATAGTATACTCGTAACTAGTATGTATGTATAAAGAAAGAAAAAAAAACCACGGTTAGGTGGTATATACAATTATGGACGGGCTGCCGAGTGCCGACACAGAGGTAGCCACAGCCGTGAACTACCGCACTGTACTGTGTCTGCTGCTAATATATAGACTGGTTGATAAAGAGATAGTATACTCGTAACTAGTATGTATGTATAAAGAAAGAAAAAAAAACCACGGTTAGGTCACTGGTATATACAATTATGGACGGGCTGCCGAGTGCCGACACAGAGGTAGCCACAGCCATGAACTACCGCACTGTACTGTGTCTGCTGCTAATATATAGACTGGTTGATAAAGAGATAGTATACTCGTAACTAGTATGTATGTATAAAGAAAGAAAAAAAAACCACGGTTAGGTCACTGGTATATACAATTATGGACGGGCTGCCGAGTGCCGACACAGAGGTAGCCACAGCCATGAACTACCGCACTGTACTGTGTCTGCTGCTAATATATAGACTGGTTGATAAAGAGATAGTATACTCGTAACTAGTATGTATGTATAAAGAAAGAAAAAAAAACCACGGTTAGGTCACTGGTATATACAATTATGGACGGGCTGCGGAGTGCCGACACAGAGGTAGCCACAGCCGTGAACTACCGCACTGTACTGTGTCTGCTGCTAATATATAGACTGGTTGATAAAGAGATAGTATACTCGTAACTAGTATGTATGTATAAAGAAAGAAAAAAAAACCACGGTTAGGTGGTATATACAATTATGGACGGGCTGCCGAGTGCCGACACAGAGGTAGCCACAGCCGTGAACTACCGCACTGTACTGTGTCTGCTGCTAATATATAGACTGGTTGATAAAGAGATAGTATACTCGTAACTAGTATGTATGTATAAAGAAAGAAAAAAAAACCACGGTTAGGTCACTGGTATATACAATTATGGACGGGCTGCCGAGTGCCGACACAGAGGTAGCCACAGCCGTGAACTACCGCACTGTACTGTGTCTGCTGCTAATATAGACTGGTTGATAAAGAGATAGTATACTACTAATATTATATACTGGTGGTCAGGTCACTGGTCACTAGTCACACTGGCAGTGGCACTCCTGCAGCAAAAGTGTGCACTGTTTAATTTTAATATAATATTATGTACTCCTGGCTCCTGCTATAACCTATAACTGGCACTGCAGTAGTGCTCCCCAGTCTCCCCCACAATTATAAGCTGTGTGAGCTGAGCAGTCAGACAGATATATAATATATATAGATGATGCAGCACACTGGCCTGAGCCTGAGCAGTGCACACAGATATGGTATGTATGTGACTGAGTCACTGTGTGCTGTGTATCGCTTTTTTCAGGCAGAGAACGGATTATAAATAAAAGTGGTGGTCACTGGTCACTATCAGCAAAACTCTGCACTGTACACTACTGAGTACTCCTAATGCTCCCCAAAATTAGTAAATCAAGTGTCTAAACGGAGAGGACGCCAGCCACGTCCTCTCCCTATCAATCTCAATGCACGTGTGAAAATGGCGGCGACGCGCGGCTCCTTATATAGAATCCGAGTCTCGCGATAGAATCCGAGCCTCGCGAGAATCCGACAGCGTCATGATGACGTTCGGGCGCGCTCGGGTTAACCGAGCAAGGCGGGAAGATCCGAGTCGCTCGGACTCGTGAAAAAAAACATGAAGTTCTGGCGGGTTCGGATTCAGAGAAACCGAACCCGCTCATCTCTATTGATAACCTGAGGCTCTGACATACGTGAAGACCGGGTGTTCTTTTGTTACAGCTGGAATCTCTTTTTGCATATGAAGGACTGTTAGACTTGCCATTTAACGGTTTTGCGGGACGCCGCAATCCGACATTGGACATTGCAATTTATACAGTTTATTTAAGAGACTTCTAGTCCTAAGCGGACTTAAGCGGACTATTAAACAATAAATAAGATATTAACAGTGCTCCAAAGGATCTGCATTGGTCAATCACTCATTTCTAAAATTATATATACATCTATGCTGGTCATTGGGATATTTCCTATTAACACATCTGTTCCATATACGACTCCTAGTTTGGGTTACAAGTCTAGAGGCTAAGGGGGACGGAGAAACAAGGGTGCAATTTCTGAAAGGATTAACATTATAAACGATTAACACTCAGTATTTTCATTTAAACACTAGGATTGAGCGCAGCACTATTAATTTTACGTTTGATGTTATTTAGGCTGGTCACCTCTAAGTGCAGCAGCTCATCCGAACACTAGAGGGCCTCAGTGCGCAGTTAACCCCTAAGGAATTCTGGGTCATTTTCTCCATTTTCTACAGACAGGAGTGGATATGGGCCTGAAGTTAGGCTCCATTAAGGTGCAGATTTCGGCATTATCAATATTCTTTCAGAAGGAATTGGCTTCGCTTCCAGAAGTGCAGACTTTTGTGAAGGGAGTACTGCACATTCAACCTCCTTTTGTGCCCCCAGTGGCACCATGGGACCTTAACATGGTGTTACAGTTCCTTAAATCACATTGGTTTGAACCTCTTCAAACTGTTGACTTGAAATTTCTCACTTGGAAAGTGGTCATGTTATTGGCCTTGGCTTCGGCAAGGCGGGTATCAGAATTGGCGGCCTTGTCTCACAAGAGCCCCTATCTGATTTTCCATGTAGATAGAGCAGAATTGAGAACTCGTCCTCAATTTCTACCCAAGGTGGTTTCGTCGTTTCACATGAACCAACCTATTGTGGTGCCGGTGGCTACGGATGTCTTGGAGGATTCCAAGTCCCTTGATGTGGTCAGGGATTTAAAAATCTATGTTGCCAGAACGGCTCGTATTAGGAAAACAGAGGCACTGTTTGTCCTGTATGCGGCCAACAAGATTGGCGCGCCTGCTTCCAAGCAGACTATTGCACGCTGGATCTGTAACACGATTCAGCAGGCTCATTCTAAGGCTGGATTGCCGTTACCAAAATCGGTAAAGGCCCATTCCACTAGGAAGGTGGGCTCATCTTGGGCGGCTGCCCGAGGCGTCTCGGCATTACAGCTTTGCCGAGCAGCTACTTGGTCGGGGTCAAAAACTTTTGCAAAGTTCTACAAGTTTGATACCCTGGCTGATGAGGACCTCATGTTTGCTCAATCGGTGCTGCAGAGTCATCCGCACTCTCCCGCCCGGTCTAGAGCTTTGGTATAATCCCCATGGTCCTTACGGAGGCCCCAGCATCCTCTAGGACGTAAGAGAAAATACGATTTTAAACCTACCGGTAAATCTTTTTCTCCGTCCGTAGAGGATGCTGGGCGCCCGTCCCAGTGCGGACTGAAATCTGCAATAATTGTACATAGTTATTGATAAGGTACACACAGGTTTTATTGCTCTTGAAATCAGGTTGTTGCTGTTTTCTGTTGTTGTTCATACTGTTAACTGGTTTACTTATATACCATGTTGTACGGTGTGATTGGTGTGGGCTGGTATGTATCTCGCCCTTGATTAACAAAATCCTTTTCCTCGAAATGTCCATCTCCTCTGGGCACAGTTCCTATAACTGGAGTCTGGAGGAGGGGCATAGAGGGAGGAGCCAGTTCACGCCCATTAAAGGTCTTAAAGTGCCCATGTCTCCTGCGGAGCCCGTCTATACCCCATGGTCCTTACGGAGTACCCAGCATCCTCTACGGACTAGGAGAAAAAGATTTACCGATAGGTTTAAAATCTTATTTTTCCAGTACAATGCAGCCATTGCAGACACTGTACGGCCACCACAGGATTAGATGGGGCCTCAGCATTTACAGGAACTGTCCCCGATACTACACAGGAGATAACGCTCGCTGGAACAGGTGGAATAACATTACTCATAATACAACCTGTGCTACAAATGAGTCCATACTGGGCAGCATCTTACTAGGACGGTGCGATGGATGAAGCATGGAACAGATCTGACCCAGCAGATTATTGCTCAGAATCTGGAAGTGCACGGCTTGTAGAACGCGGGGAGAAATAGGACACGCATATGGGTTACTGAATGTATCGCTGAAACTATTAGTGTGTAACATACACAGTATTATACATCTGCTGCATCGCCCTGCACTGCAGTATCTGTAGGCGGCAGCTAATTAATCCATGTGTTTATAAATCATTTGAGACCTAAAAAGTCTCTCAGCCACCCTGTCATTTTCCACCTGTGTCTCAGCCACACCATAATTTCCCACCTGTGTCTCAGCCACACCATCATCTCCCACCTGTGTCTCAGCCACACCATCATCTCCCACCTGTGTCTCAGCCACACCATCATCTCCCACCTGTGTCTCAGCCACACCATAATCTCCCACCTGTGTCTCAGCCACACCATCATCTCCTACCTGTGTCTCAGCCACATCATCATCTCCCACCTGTGTCTCAGCCACACCATAATCTCCCACCTGTGTCTCAGCCACACCATCATCTCCCCCGCTACTCTCAGCCACCCCATCATCTCCCACCTGTGTCTCAGCCACACCATCATCTCCACCCGCTACTCTCAGCCTGTCCCCTTTAATTCTGTGTCTCTCAGCCTCCTACCCCTTCACTTTGTATCTCTCAGGCTGTCCCCCTTCACTGTCTCTCTCAGCATGTCTCTCACCTTGTCCCCACCCCTCCTTCACTCTGTCTCTCACCTTCTCCCCACCCCTCCTTCACTCTGTGTCTCTCACCTTCCCCCCACCCCTCCTTCACTCTGTGTCTCTCACCTTCCCCCCACCCCTCCTTCACTCTCTCTCAGCCTCCCCCCACCCCTCCTTCACTCTGTCTCTCACCTTCCCCCCACCCCTCCTTCAC